>NW_007246479.1:252776-290913 GCF_000164805.1 Carlito syrichta
TAACCTTGAATTGTACCCCACATCTTTATAATAAATGAATAAAGAAATAAACAAACAAACATGTCTAAATGATAAAGAAATGTCTATACTTAATAAAAATAAGCCCCAAACATAGGGAATATAGTACAGAACAATGCTGTTTTTGCTTCTTTCTAAAAACTGGAGGAAGTGAAGGAGCAAAAACTTTAATCCAAAGATGTATTAGAAATTGGGGAACTACAGTGAAAGTATACTTTCCCCCCAAGGTCTTTCCTCCATGACATCTGGGTTGCTTTCTCTATTATGTTAAACATCAGCATAGTACAGCCAACATAAATAAGTTAGCTATGCCAGCCCTCAATATTCTTCTTTTAGGAGAAATTTTATGGGGCCCAAACCCCTCCACTCTTAAGTTCCCTTTTGCTTCTTTGCCTGAAACAAATTTGGATCCAAAGTTATATACTAACTTTTCAAACCTTATCCACCTGTCTAAAGGACAGATCACGATTTAGGCTATTAGAGCAATTCTGATTTTATCCTTTTGGGGCATTGTCAGCATTATGCCCCAAAGCCCAAATAATCCATTTATTTAGTCTAATAAAACTCAAGTCCCAGTTGCACTGCTCCATTCAGCAATGGAGAGATGACCAACATAATGATGAACTCACCATAATTATGTTCCGCCAAATAAGAGCTGCAATTTATCAAAACCCACTAGAAGGTAGTTCAGTAGATTCATACCCCTTTCTCAGACACCTTCTATGCCTTCAACTTAAATGGTTACACAAAAAGAGAAGGTTACACCTATAATTCAACCCTTCCAGCATTGGTGAATTTTGACTTGTAAACTGGTGAATACAAACAATATTTGAAAATACAAAAGGACAAAAATGTCTATGTAGAGAGGAACGCACATGTTACTCAGGATACTCACAAAGATACATAAGATGTGCATGTACAAATAAATGCATATGTGTCCCTCCAGGACCCATACTCATACCACTCTTCCCAGTCACTCTGGCCCAACTGTAAGTACTCCAGTTCTTTTTTCAGGATTTTTAAGAAAAAGCACCTACAACTCCAAGGTCCTGGAAACCCTCTTTCACCAACCCAGAAGACCTGCCTGTTTCAGCTGAAGCTTCCAATGAAACCATAAAAAGATAAGTGTCCAAATTTAATAT
The DNA here is from genome assembly GCF_000164805.1 of Carlito syrichta. NCBI lineage: Eukaryota > Metazoa > Chordata > Mammalia > Primates > Tarsiidae > Carlito > Carlito syrichta. Next base: position 253,937 of record NW_007246479.1, read on the forward strand.
TTTACATAGATATTCTTTTAATAATACTGCCAATAGTTGCTGCTATAATAGTCATCTTAGCCTGTGTTATAATCATTTCTATCAGAAAAAGTCCAGACTGTAGCACCCCGTGGACCTCCTCCCTTCTCTAAGCTCATGAACCCTACCTTCAATAATTTCTTGTATATCCTCCTCTTTAATCTTACCCTTTCCCCCCCTAATAATCCACCTGCCTCAATCAATGAACTACTCTCAATAGTTGCTAATCTTTGGCTACAGGAGGTCTGTGTGCTTTCTCTCTTGATCTTACCCATTGGCTCTCCTTTCTAACCTGTATTCTGCTTTGGGAAGTGCTACATCTACTTGAAGTATCTCACCATGAAGCTTAACAACCCCCAACACTGGCCCCTTATCTTCACAATAGCCTTTATATCTGTTACACTCTCATTTACATTATCCTTTAATAGCTGGACTCCTAGCATCAATCTCACACACCAATTTCGAAACAACACAAACATATCTAATAGCTGGATTTGCATGTCAACCCAAACACAACACTTCACAACCATCCCACTCAACTTAACTCCTTGGACATAAACTAACATGAATATACATCTCAAATTTCTAGCAGAACCTTTGGTAGAACCTATCACTAACTTTGAAAAACTGAAAAAGATGACCTACAATCACAAATCCTCACAATTTACCAAGTTTGCCAACTTATCAATACCCATCTCCAACCAAAAAACTCCAAATCTCCAATCTGGGGACCCATTACCTCCTGAGTTACATTAACCACTCCGGCACCCTTCTGCATCTGGCTGGCCCTTCTTCTCTAATCTCTTCCACACATCCGCCTTAGAAACTCTTCCTCCTCATCTTTGTAAATATATGCTTGCTCTTCAGCCTTCCAGAGATCACATAACCCACCATCTCAGAGTCTGGACATGCCCTCTCCTGTCGTCTGGCCTTCCATCCATAAAAAAAGGACACCTATCCACATCCATTTCATGTCAGTGGGCCATGTCCTGCATGTGTAAACTGCCACCCATGTGCTAAATTAACAAAGAGGATGCAACACTTTAGCTCTGAATGGATTTGGACATTTGGCACAAATGTCCAGACATTTCCTCGTGCTCATTTCTAAACCTCACACAACCCTCAAGAGTTGGCCTCAGTTACTTCTCTATCAGTATATCAGCAATACAAGTATTCAACCTCACACAATAATATATGCTTTCAGACCTTCACCGGAGCTACACTTGCAGGTAGCTACTCCATTTGGGAATTTAAACTTTATACCAGTAAGAAGGGAGAAGCATTAATAACCATTATCTCCTATAACTTTTACCTTTCTATCCCAGGAGAGTTTTTCTTATGTGGCACTTCTTCCTATCTTTACCTGACTGCGTATTGATCAGGCATCTGCATCATACTATACCAAACACCAGATACCAGTATCCTACCAGATATCCAAACCCTCCAAGTCCCTTTACTAGCTCCAGTTTCTTCATCTTTAACCAGATCTAAAAGAGTAGCCCAACTCCTTCCCCTAATAGCAGGAATAGACTACCCTGTCACTTTGCTAGCTGCCCGAGATGGAAAATTATCCCCCAGGATAGACTGCAAAGCATCCTAACACCTAGCCTAACTGCAAGTCTTGTTTTCAACTTACTTTACCACCAGACTTAGTTACTCCCTAGCAATGCCAACCCACAAAATTTACACCCAAGCCCTATAACTGCCCTAGCCTGTAAGCAGTGGTGTGCTTCAGTTTTCTGGAGTCCCCTCTGCAGGTTTTCCTCCTTGGAATAAACCTGTGTTGCTGCTGAGAAATCCGTCTCCATCTCTTTTTTCCTATCCACTCATTTTCTTGCCCTAACAAGGTTTTTTTTTTTTATCATATTCTGGTCTCAATTGTTTCCGATATGGTCAGCTCTCATTCTTATCTTTGAGATACTGCACATAATGTGACATTTTTGTCTTCATGTTTTCAAGATTTTTCTCTTCATCTTTGTCTGTTTGGTCATGATGAGCCAAATTGTGGTTAAATTTACATTTATCCTGTTTACATTTTGCTGAACTAATTAGATTTGAAATTAGAGAATTTTGTCAAATTTGGCATTTTTTTTAGAGATTATTTGATTTGATTTTTTGCATGTTTTTTTATCTTCATTATCTTCTCCTCTAGGAACATCCTCTTATCTCATGTGTTTACACTATTTAATTAGCCCACAATTTCCTAAATCGCTGCTAATATTTCTTCAACTTTTTCTTCCAACTCGCTTTGCATAGTGGAAAATGTCTACTGACCATTCTTTAAGGTCACAGAATGTTTCATCTCTGACTCCTTCCATCTATTCATCTATTAAGATATACTTCCTGGGTAGAAAATTAGGAAACATCTTTATAATAATTTTAGTATCTTAGTCTCCTAAAGACAACACCTATCAGCCATCTTGGGATAGTTTTATATTGATTATTTATTTGACTCTAGGTTACATTTTTCTGTTTATTTACATAAATTAGATAATTGCTTCTATATTGGACATTACTGATAGTACATATAGAGACTCTGTTCTATTCTTCTAGAAGATGTTAATTTTATTTTAGTAGATTTGTCAACTGCTTTTGATCATCTTCAATTTGTGTAAGGTTGGTTTACACATGGTCTATATACTAAGATCAGCATGTGTTGATTGCACACCATGTGCAGGTGTGTTTAAAGCTCATAACTTTTTTTAATGTCCCCTGTAACATGGTGTTACTCTCAACATTGAAACTATGTGCACAACAGTTCTTCTCAAAGCTTTCATGTATACCGTTTTCGGTCAAATCTACTGCAGAAAGTACAGTAGTCTGCCTCAGTTTCAGTACTGGAGTGACAAAAATATGTTACAAATTTTCACAACTTGAATTGAGCCAGATCTGAAATATTTCCCAGCACTGCTTCACCTCATTCATCTCTATTTTTCTCTCAAGTTGCTAACACTTACTTTCTGATGAGCCTTTTGTAAATTTGTTTTATCTAGATTGTTTTCCCTACTCTCTTGCAGATGATCCCTCTCCAGTGATCTGCCTCATAGATTCCAGACAGTTTAGCTACTCTAATAACTGATAACTTTTCTTCTCCTTCTCCTTCTCCTTCTTCTCCTTCTCCTTCTCCTTCTCCTCCTCCTCCTCCTCCTCCCTCTCCTCCTCCTCCTCCTCCGTCTCCTCTTCCCTCTCCTCCTCCCTCTCCTTCTCCTTGCCATGTTCTGATTAGATTATAGCTCATTGCACTGTGGTCAAGAAGTTGTCTCCAGGAAGAGCTGGTGTGACTGTGGGCCTTGATTTATATATTTGTATTCTCTAAGAACCTGAAATCTTAAAGGCTATATGTCATCTGAGAATAAAAGAGTTGGTTTCTATATATATTTCACAGTATAGAATATAAAAGTAGCTCACAGCATTCTGAAGAATGTGAGGTATGCAAAATTTTTCTGACCAAGAAACAAATGAGAATTAATCTCTATTCACTTCTACTCCAAATCCCACATTCATGCCCTGAAGGCAATCATTTAAAGGCATTTTCACCTTGTTTATAGTTTCCAGACTAGCTGATAAATTATATAAAATCCTGTCATACCTTATACACCCATTATCTTCATGTTTCTGGAATTTGTGATACAAAGGACAATGATTAGTCAATTAATTGTTTATGTTTAACTTAAAAATTGCCCCTTGTTTTTTGAACTTGAAATTTCTGCTAATCTGGACATATTTTCAGGGAAACTTCAGTCTGTGTCCTTGGTTGCATCCTCAAATTTGGCCGTGATAAACTCTTTACTTATATTAATATAACCTCATTTTCTTTCTTTCTTTCTTTTTTTTTAATTGGAATCTCACTCTGTCGCCCAGGCTGGAGTGCAGTGACACATTCACAATTCATAGCCACCACAGCCTAGATCCGCTGGGCTCAGGTGATCCTTCCGCCTCAGCCTTCCTAGTAGCTAAAACTACATGCACACGCCATCGCCATCACGCCCAGTTAATTTTCTTCTTCTAATTTATTGTAGAGATGTGGGCTTGCCAAGTTGCTCAGGCTGGTCTTGAGTTCATGGGCTCAGACAATCCTCTCACCTCTCATTTTATTTCTTTATGTAAACAAGTATTATAGTTTTTTATATTGGGATGGCTTATCTGATTCCAATACTGTCAATTATAGGAGAAGAACCATCTGTCTGTCTATCATCTCCTTGCTTGTTAAATTTCATCCTTGGAAAATAAGAGACAGTTAGAACAATAATGACTAGACTGATGTTTTTGATTAGTTATATGAGAAATTAAACCAACAAATAAAAAGTGGAAAAAATATTTGTACCTGTACTGCATGATGTGTAAAAGAGGTAGGTGCTCATACCAGGGCATGTAGGAAATGATGTAGAGCACCCTAGACACCATCTTGGGCTTGCAATTGGAACTCAAAGGTGAATTCAGCACACCTCTACTTGGATAATGCCCTGAGAGCAATACTCTTGCCTTTTTTCTGAGACGAAGAAAATAGAAATTGTCTAGGTTTTAAGAAAATTAATAAAAAATTATAAGCTGAAAGGGAGGGTCTCTAGGGACTATAGTAATTCAACCAGCTTGAACAATCAGCCCGTTTTGCAGCTTTCTGTCTTGTAATGTCTTATAACCTTTTTCTTTTCTTTCTCTTTCTTCTTTTTTTATCCCTATGTGTTCTGTAGTCATTTAGTTGGTTGAAACCAGTTCCCAACAGACTTTGACAGCTTTCAGATGGATCCAGGTGCACTTTCCTCATTATCAGGCTAAAATCTCCACCCTGGGGGCAGCTATGACTTTCTTACCATAATATGAGACTTGTGTACTGTCATGATGACTCCCTATGTCCTCCTGTGCCATTGCAGTCTCTCCTTACATGCGATGATGTGCCCCTTTTGCCCTTCTCTATTACCCCCCAAAAGCCCTGTGCCACTTTCTCTTGGGAAAACACTGCTTTGGAAAATATTCCCAGTGCTCGCCTTATTTATAATAAGTAACAAAACTCCTAATGATCAAAACTGTTTCCTCATGGAGAGTCATATGTTGCTCACTATGAGAATTAACCTCAGTTTTTTGTGTAACAACTTTTTCGTATTAAATCATTGCTGAATAGATTCAGATGACATAAGCCAGTTTCGCTTTTTTGTTTGCTTGTGTTTTTTGCACCGGATAATTTGAGCAAATTGAAACAATAACATAAAAAATGATCATGAATCACTAAAGATAAGGACTTTGAGGATTTAATTATCTTATTTCTACATTAATAACATGATAGTGTAAATTGCTTTTTAAAACTCCTTTGAAAAATATTTTAAAAATATATTACTAAGTTCCATAATTAACAATGAGTTCTGGGAGGTGATTCAATCAAATAAATAATAATAACAATGATTATTGTTATTATTTTATTCAAATATAAATATTTGACATAGGTTTCTATAAAACTTAAGGAAGAATGGTATAAAACACTACTTTTATAAGTACTATATAATGAACATTTTATGTAATTTATTTCATCTTAAAACTATTTTATAACTTATGCTTTATTAAATGGGTATCAAATATAAAAGTGCAGGAAAGTTGGTTGAACAGTACAACTCAGTTGTTGTGAATATGGATTTTGAATTTTAAATTTTCTGAGTAAAAATTCCTGGGTTTTCCACTTTCCATTTACATGACTTTGTCTTCAGTTGGATTTCTGATTTTCTCATCTTTTTAATGGCCTAACCATAGTGAAGAAACACTGGAGCATGCCAGGTAGAGAAAAATATCTTCTGTTTATTTAAAGTGCCGTTGTCTATCATGGATTTATCTCCTCTGCATTTCCAAAATATGGAAAAGACAGAGAATCATTGTCCACATGGGTCCTGTGGTACAGAGGGCTCAAGGGTGCCCCACATTTGCAAGTTTCTGGATTATATTCTGGGTCCTCGCTGGCTTCCAATCACTGCAAACTTATGCTTCTCAGTGGGGGATAAATAAATAAGACAATTTCTGAAAATCACTTGTCAGAATGATAATTCTCAGTAACCTGCTATTGTAACTACTGTGATCATTTTGTTATTATTATAGAAAAAAATGTACAACATGGTTATTTGTCAAGAACAGTTCACCATTTTGCTGTGAATCTATATGACCTCAGATTAATTAATTGACCCTGCCTTTTGAGATCTAGGGTACAAATATCGCTGAGCTGGCAAGTTATCCTGATGGCTTATTTTCTAATTTGTATTCTAAGTTTTACAAAAACTTTAGAACACTAAAGAGACTAGATGTTACATCATCAAGATGTGTTGACTGAAAGTTGCTCTATATTGTCTTGGTGAAACTTAGGAGAATTTATCTCGTTTGTTACATTGGAGAATATGGCATTTGTCATCATTTTATAGGTATTTAGCTGTTCCCTAGAGCTATTTGGGAATAGAATATTAAAATTCCACTGTCAAACTAGAGACTGGCTACAATTTTAACTACCTTGGATCTGGACTGTATTTTAGTGTCCAATGTATCTATGTGCCACCTGCCTGTCAAATATAAAAATGACTATCTAAAATTTTTATTAGCTTCAGTTCTGAACTTTATAGGTAAAATCTTAATTTTCTGTTAGCGATTCTACCACTGTAGTAAGTCCCACAAGTTGACTTAGAGATTGTTTCTAATAACACTGAGTATATCAGTGATCATATGTTGAACCTTAATTATGTATTTACTTATTCATTTATCAATGTATCTTGTTTCTTTCTTTCCCCTTCCTTTCCTTTCCTTGCTTTCCTGTTCTTTTATTTCCCTTTCTTTTCTTTTCTTTTCTTGAGTCAGAGTCTCACAATTACTCAGGCTGTAATGTAGTGACACTCTCACAGCCTCTTAGCCTCATTCTGCTGGGCTCAGATGATCCTTTCACTTCAACCTTCCAAGTAGCTGGAACTACAGCACACCACCATGCTCAGATAATTTTTTGATTTATTGTAGAGACAAGCGTTCACCAAGTTGCCCAAGCTGATCTCAACCTCTTGCCTCGGCCTCCCCAAATGCAGGCATTACGGGGATGAGCCACCACTTCTGGCCTTGTTTCTTTCTTGAACAAATTAATAAAATTTTTACTTTCTAATATCTTAATTTTGAAAAATATAACAAGAGTTTTAAGGAAAATCATCTTTTTTCTTGTCAATAAAAAATTTTCAGTACATATATTTTAATACTATGAGTGAAATAATGTATTTAAATTTGTTTTATCTTGTATTTATATCTTTAGCAAGCTAGATAATAAATTTTTAAATTTTAAATAAGTATATATTTAAAAAATCACTGAATATGAATGTATGTCTAAGGTCAAAGTCAAAGTTCAAGGTCAAAATTTCATTTGAGAAGCTGTTCACATGACTAAAAATGACAAATATTCAACACTCAACAAATGAATACTGGTTTTTCTTATCACTTGAGATGCAAGAATGACAGTGGCATGATCTCTATTCTTACCATTTAGTAGGTAATAAGGGTGGGTAAACGATTAACTTTAGAACTAATTAACCAATGACTTACACCCAAAATGTTCTAGGAGTCCAACAGGGAAAGTGATTAAAGATGCAAGAGAAAGTAAATGAGGAATTCACAGAGGATGTGGTATCTGAGACAAGATCTGGTTCAGTGAGAAGTCAGGAAGGTGTCTCACAAGGCTTTTCAGACAATCAAAAGTGGAAAGGTTTCGCAGGGATAGAAAAGTAAGTGGGATGACCCACGTTTCTGAAATGTAGAATTTCTGCTGCATAATGTTCTTAAATTGGAGAACTTTGAGGGCAATCAGGGTAGAAATCCAGTTTTAGAATTAAAATTGGATTAAAGTAAATTGAGGTTTAGAAATATTGACTGAGACTGAATCATGAGGAGTTTTCTTTGCCATTCTAAAGGATTTAAATCTTCTTCCTTATTTTTGTTTTTAAGTCAGTGTCTCACTCTGCTGCCAGGGATGAAGTAGCTTCAAACTGCTGGGTTTAAGTGATCCCTCCATCTCAGCCTTCCTAGTAGCTGAAACTACAAGCATGCACTACCACACTGGCTAAGTTTTAAATTTTTTGTAGAGACAAGGTCTCACGAAGTTGCCCAAGCAGCTCTCAAACACCTAGGCACAGGCAATCCTCTTGCCTCAGCATCTCAAAGTGCATGTCCAGCCTTAAATCATGTTCTTTGTAATAAGATAATAAGGTAATAAGAGTTCATAGACAAATTATTGTTATGGGTAAAATATGTTTCAATTCTAAAATATCAAGGAAATAAAAAACTGTAGCAGTATATTGCTTTAATCTCCTCTGATGTGTGTAAGAAAACTTTGCAAACATCAGTTTTCTTTTGTCACTCTCACCAATTATTTTCCTCCCTCCCTCCGTCTCTCTCTCTCTCCTCTCTCTCTCTCTCTCTCTCACCTCTGTCTCCTCTCTCTTCTCATGAAAATGTATTATTGCCATACTATGTGATATTCCTCTGAACTACTATTTCAAATATTTGTTACATGCCCTGAAACAGTACTTAATATACTTTTCAGTAACAAAGAGAACTGTGAATGTTTCTGTGTATATATGAGAGGATAATTTCTAGTAGTTATATTAAATAACCTGTTAAAAAATAATCTTTGTTTCCTTTACCTGGTGATCTCAACGCTGCTGGGATTCTAGACTCAAATTTATGACACAAAGGACTCCTTCACCAGAAATAGAGGAATGGTTACAAAATAAAACTGCCACATAGTCATTTTGAGGGCTTCTGCTAATTTTGAATATCTTATAGTTGAATCTCAGGGAAAAAAAGGCAAAAAAATGTGTTCAGGATATTGTCCTGAATGATAGATTCTGGTTGTTATCAAGACATAGGGCTCTTGTTATATACTGGACACTGAGTGAACTATGGATAAAACCGGGAATCTAATTTTCTTCCTGATAGTCTCATTTTTAGTTCTAAATACCACAATGGATAACAAATCTTTTCAAAGGTAGAACAATTAAAAACAAAAAACAAAAAACAGAATGCTTAAAAATACAGATTTGAGTTACGCCTTGGGTAAATGATCACAACTAACTGAGAAACTGCTCAAAGACGGTAATGGGCTATGGAAAAGACTGATAATGTATCCTGATAAGTATGCATGAGTAGTCTCTAGAAGAACAAAAATGTGGGAACTATTTATATTTCTTTTATTTATGTTTCCAACAAAATTGATTAAAGAAAGAAGGGAGAAAAGAAAAGGAGTCTTGCCAGAGCTGGCATGGGCTAAAGTAACCACTGCTATTTATATTTCTAGCTTTCCAATATTTCCTTATTTTCCTCTAACTATTATGCATATGGTATGCTCATCATGCACAACTTTAACAACGACTTCCTAATTTACAGATAGCACAATTTGATTATGTGTAAAATGTAAAAACTGGATATTCAAGTAAGCATATGGAAAGATACCCAACATCATGTTATTAAAGAAGTGCAAATTGAAACAACAGTCATATACACTTATTCAGCAGCCTGATTCGGAAACTTGAAATGGTGAAGCAGTGTAAATCAGATTCTCTGATCTGGAAATTTTAATCTATAGATTTTGATTAAAAAAAGAAAATTAAATTTGTTGATAATGGCAGTGGAGAAAAATGTTCAGTAGAGACAGAGGTTCTAGAAATTTTCTGAGCAGATTTTCTAGTTGCCAAGTACTCTGAGTCTCATTTTTATACTGTCCTCTAGTCTGGGTCGCTGGTCTACAATCAATATGATGATCCAATACAGTAATTGGATATGCATTACATCCAATACATAAAACCTTTACTGGAAATAGTCAGAGCCAATTTCTCCAGCTTATGACCAAGAATATAAATACCATTATTGTCATTATTATTCTTATTAACAATTATTTTTCAGTCTTTTTACAAAGGAAGGCAAAAAATACAACACAATATAGTAAGAAGGGCAAAAATTCTACCCTAGTTTTTGAAGGAAACCAAAATAACTCATCCCAAAATATTCTTTAGCATGTTTTGAAATGACTGCTGAGAGGGCCTGCAAAGCTATTTTTGTGTTTGTTTATTTTTGGAAGATTTGCACCTGTAGAGAAAATCTGCATTGATACAGCCAGGCTTTCTCTGAGGCTTTCCCTTGCTCCTTACTCAGATCTAGAAAAGATTAACTGAGAGTCTGATACCTTGAAATGTCTGCAAGAAATATTTACTACCGTATTCTCTTTGAAGGTTGCTATGCTTGGGGTTTCATCTCTATTACAAGGTCATATTTATAGCCAGGCCTCTTCTTCTCCTCCCATAACTTGTTTTGTCATGATCCAAGTCCCTGTTCTTTCTGTAATCCCTGAACTCCACTGGGGAATTCTTACTGTAATCTCTGAACCCCATCAGGGGTTTGGGGTGATCACTCTGTGTTTCTCTTCTGTGTGCACGCATATTAATAAATTTGTATGTGATTTATCCCACTAATCTCTTTTAATGAACTGATTTCTTAACTATTGTTCAAAGATCAATGGGAGTTTTTTCTTGATCTTTATATTATTTTTCATTCAACAACAATTATGTGAGCCACAAAGAAATATAAATATTTTGAAATAATTGTTCTTATTTTCTTTCTTTCTTTTTGTTCTGTTTGTTTATTTGTTTTGAGTTGGAGTCTCACTCCATCACCCAGGCTGGAGTGCAGTAACACTCTCATGGCCACCTAGCATCGACCTGCTGGGATCCAGTGATCCTTCTGCTTCAGCCTTTCAAGTAGCTGGAACTATAGGCTTGTGCTACCATGCCTGGCTAATTTTTGATTTATTGTAGAGACAAGGTCTCGCCAAGTTGCCTGGGCAGGTCTTGAACCTGCGAACTCAGGCAATTCACTTTCCTCAGCCGCTCAAAGTGCTGCGATTACAGGCTGAACCACCAAGCCCAGCCATAGTCCTGATTTTCATAGTTTAAAAAATATTTGTATTATGGACTGTTATTTTTGTGTCCCTACCAATACCAAATTTATGTGTTGTAATCTTAACTCCCAGTGTGGTGTAACCCTATATCCCAGTGTGGAGATGGGGGCCTTTAGACAGTAATTATGCTAGATGAAGTGATGAGGCTGGGACTCCATGATGAGATTAGTGCTCTTATAAAAGATCTACTAGAAAACTTGCTCCCTGTCTCTCTCCTTTTGTGTGCATGTGAATCATGTCAGCACAATGCAAAAAGGTAACTTTTTGCAAGCCAGAGAGTTCCTACCCAGAACACAGCTTTGCTGGTACCTTTATTTCATAAGTTCTAGCCTCAAGAGCTGTTAAAAATCAAAATTCTACTCGATGGTATTTTGTTATGGCAACCTTAGTAGACTAGGACAAACAAAAAGACATAAATGTATACATTCGTTTGTGAAGTTAATAAGAATCACAGCCAACATATTCTTCCAAAAGAAAAAAAAATCAGCATTTTTTTTTATCAAAATGTCTAAGTTAGCTAACCAGGATGCTGTGGGTAGCATTACTCATTAACCTTTTCATAATATACGTAGCCCCGAAAGCCTTGACATTTTATTATTAACACATCTTCATTGCAGAGCTGTCAATGTCTGTGCACAGAGAACGACTTTGGATTTTGGGTGACAATTAAAGAACTGTGATCACAAATGGAAAAGAGTGAGAATAGGTAGGTATCTATATCATTCTGAGATGTTAATGCTTAAAGTGAATACAATATTTATTTCAACTAACTTGTTATAAAAATACCCAGCTTGTTCCTTGTTGACATACTGAATGAAGCAAACTGAAGTTTTAGCTGATCTTTCTAAATAAGAACAAGAATACTCAATGTATTTGTATACTTGGAAATATATATTATTTAAAACATTTCAAACATGAGGTTTTATTTTTATTAAATAACTGCATTATACTATTGTATGAACATTTCTACTTCTTTTGGAAGACTCGGAAAGAAAACATATTAACATAATTTCATAGTTCATAGGCAGAGATTAGAGCAATGAAGATATGACAATAAAAAATCAAAAAGTTTGTGTGATATAAAATCTTAAAACACAAATTACTTATATGTGGGATTACACTTACACAGAAAATAATTCTAAATTGTTGTGAATATAATTGCACTTAAATATTTATTATTTAATGTTCTCCAGATAAAAATATTGCCATGTAAAAATATACAAGAGAGAACATTTTAACAAAAAGTGATATGTGAATAACTTATAGCAAACCTGACAAATATATAGTTACCTGATTGGAGATATACTAAACATACTAATGTTTCTCTTGCTGAAATTATTTAAATATTGTGTCATTTAAAAAATGTATAGTGATAGTGCTTCCCTGTTATTGTAATATTAGCAAATTCTATTTTCTTTCCAGGAGTGGAAATAATCACAGAGAGCATTACATTTTTCAAATGGAAAAGTGAGAATTATAAACTAAGAGAAGTCATGGAAGGCATCACACTTCCACATTTCAGACTTAACTACAAGGTTACAGTAACCAAGACAGCGTGGTACCTTTACAGGAATAGTAACATATACCAATGGAACACAGCAGAGAATCTGAAAATAAAAACATGGACTTTTGACAAACTCATCTTCATCAAAGACAATGAAAACAAACATTGGGGAGATGAAATCATATTTAGAAAATGGTGCTAGGAGAACTGGCTGACCACCTACAGAAGAATGAAATTGAACTCCTACATATCACCATATACAAAATTAACTCAAAATGTATCAAGGACTTAAATGTGAAACCTCAAATTATAAAAACTTAGAGTAAACCCTCCTGGACATCAGAGTAGGCAATTAATTCATGATCAAGTCCTCAAAAGCAAATGCAACAAAAGCTATGATTGATAGGTAGGAACCTATCCAACTGAAAAGTTTTTGCACAGCAAAAAAAAAAAAAACCAAAAAAACAAAAACAAAAACAAAACATCAAGAGAGTAAAGAGACAACCACATAATGAGAAAAATGATTTGCAAGTTATGCATTAGACAAAGGCCTAACACCCAGAATCTACAAGGAACTCAAATTGACATGACAATAATAAACAACAGTTATAAAAAGTGGGCAAAGGACATTAACAGACACTTCTCAAAGTCAAGCAGCCAACAAACGTAAGAAAAAAAAAGTGCTCAGCCTCACTAATCATCAGAGAAATGCAAATAAAAACTACAGTGAGACAACAACTCACACTGGTCAGGATGGCTATCATTAATAAGTTAAAAAACAATAGATGATGGTGAAGCTAAGGAGAAAAGGAAACACTTCTACACTGTTGATGGGAATGTAAGCTAGTTCAACCTTTGTGGAAATCAGTAGTGCTTTCTCAAAGAACTAAAAATTGAGCTACTATATGATCCAGCAATCTCTCTTCTGGGAATGTATACAATGGAATATTCATCACTTTACCAAAAAGACACCTCCATGTTCATTGCAGTAATATTCACAATAACCAAAAACATGGAACCAACCCAGATGCCCATCAAAAAGTGGATTGGATAAAGAAAATGTGGTAGATATACATGATGGAATACTATGCGGCCATAAAAAAGAACAAAATCATGTCTTTTGCAGCAACATGGATGCAGCTGGAGACCATCATTCTAAGTGAACTATCACAGAAACAAAAAACTCAATACTGCATGTTCTCACTCATAAGTAGACTCTTGTTACTGAACACGTGAGCACAAATGTTGGAACAACAGACACTTGATACTGTTAAAGGTGGGAGGGAAGGAGGAAGGAGGGATAAGGGGCACAGGGAGAGAGAGGGCTCATTAGAAGCCCAAACATGGTCTGTACACAATATATTTATATAGGAAATCCTCACATGTACCCTCATAATTCTTAAATAAAATTTAGAAAAAAAAAACAAAACCAGGAAAAAAGAAAAAATTGAATATGATGCAAGCAAAATGAAGAAAATTTAAAAAATAAAATTGCAAATCAATAAATTTGAAAACAAAAGAAAGCCATTAACAGTTATATGTTAGTTTCTGAAATAATTATAATGTTGATAACCAAGAAAGGCTAATAAAACAAAAAAAGGCTTAGCATAAAAATTAAGAATGTATGAGAAGACATCATTGCATATAGATATCAAAACTATAATCAAGGAATTTTATAGGACTAATAAATTAATAATGTTGAAGGAAGAATTAATTCCATTAAGAAACATTATTGTGCTAAAATAAATAATATTGGCTTAAGGTCAGGTTTCATTGCCTTCTGGTTTTGCAAAAGGATAAAACAGACTGTATAAGTATGTCATTTGGAGAAGACAGGTAAAGACTATAGTAATAATCCCACATCACAAATTGTGCTTCTCCTGTACCTTTCTTCTCCGCTCTACAGAGATTTATTTGTTTGTCCTGTAGTTATATAAATATTGTTCAATAAAGTCTTGATAATGTATCAAGTATGCATTTAGTTCCTTCTATCCAACTGTTTGTAATATTCCTGTTTTTTATATTTATCCTTTTTTAAAAAGTTAATATTTAATTACTTATTGAAATTGTCAAGAATAGTCATTTGTAGCCTATGTGACAATCAAAAAGTTTAATCTTACTAAACTTTAGTGCCTTTTCCAGTGCATTCTAAACCATGGGCCTTTCCTAAATCAAATTGTTGCTTATAGTAACTGGCAAATTATTTTAATTGTATGAGAAGTGAGAGAAACTTGCTCTCTGATATTCTCTTCCAGAGGAAAAAAATGCAAATGAGATGTAGAAGTTCAGTTTCTTCTTTGTTTGAAAAATCCCACGGGCAAGTATAGGAACAACATGCTGAATTAGTATTGTAAACAAATGCAATACTTACTGAAATAGCTAAAAAAAATAGAGAAGGATTTAATAGTGAACAATGAGGTAAATCGTAGAAAGTACAAAACTGAGGTACTCATTAACTTAGATATTCCTTTGCGTAGAAATAAAGAAAAGAAGGAAAGGAGGAAGGAAGGAAGAAAGGAAGGAAGGAAGGAAGGAAGGAAGGAAGGAAGGAAGGAAGGAAGGAAGGAAGCGAGGGAGGGAAGAAAGGTAGAGAAAATACTTTCCCCATGGCCATAATCTCCATGGCAGGACAAATTTCTATCTTCAACTTTGAGGCAATTTTCATATGCAAAATACTCATCTGCTTTTTAAGTATGGCACCACACCAGTTATAAATAAAACTATTTGATAATGTATTTTAGCCTCCTAACTTGATACATATAACTGCATTGTTACTTTTTTTTTTTTTTTGAGTTGGCGTCTCACTCTGTCGCCCAGACTGGAGTGCAGTGGTCGCTCCTGGCCACCGCAGCCTCTACCTGCTGGGCTCCGGCAATCCTTCCGCCTCAGCCTTCCAAGTGGCCGGAATTACAGGCATGTGCTACCAAGCCCGGCTGATGTTTTGATTTATTGTAGAGATGAGGTTTCGCTGCCCAGGCGGGTCTCGAACCTGTGGGTTCAGGTATCCACTCACCTCAGCCTCCCAAAGGCGCGGGATTACAGGCTGAGCCACTGAGCCTGGCTTTGCATTGTTACTTTTTGAGTGTATATGTGTGTACAGCTGTTTGTTTTTTAATGACTGGAATTTGGCAAAACATAAAAAAGGACTGGATGTAGTTACTATGGAATGATTAGATGATATATAAATTAATAATCAAATAAACAGATACATAATTCTTTTAAAAATGTCTATGTAAAAAGAGAAATGAAATAGGAAGGGAAATACAGCATGATCTAGTTTACATATAGAATCTTAAAAAAAAAAAGTCAAATATTTAAAAGCAAACAGGTTACCAGGATGGGAAGGAAAAGTGAGGAGATATAGTTCAAAGGGTACAAACGTAACGTTATATAAAATGAATAGATCTAGAAATCTTATGTACAAAAGGAGGACTATAGTGAACATTGTATAGTATGTTGAAAATTGCTTTCAACAAGTTTTGGTGCCATCATCGCACTTATACACACTCAAGATAACTATGGAAAGTGTTAGCTATGTTAATTTGCTTACTTGTAGCACATTTTAAATATATACAATGAAAAAGTAAACTAAAATAGATATATAAAAAGAAAACAAGAAATGACAATTGTCTCTTAAGAATACATGAGAAAAGTAGAGATTTGTTCTTTTTGTATTAAATTGTAAATATCAAGGAGGTATAATCTCACAGCATTTTGATTTAAAACACATTTCCATGTAAGTAGCAACTTTTGTGAGATGTGAGCACATTTGTCTAAGATTCTTTTAAATATTGAGTAATTTTTCATTAAATTCTGAAAAACAAGTTATACTGCTGTTAATCACTTTAAAATACTGTGTTAAGTCAAAAATGTCAGCATATACTTGGAGTAGGACAGTACATGTACTATAAATATGAATGCAGGTTTGTATAAGTACTTTAAAATTATCTGTTTAACCTGGTCAAGTATTTGGAATTGATACCAATATTAGGCTTCACTTTCTATGACTTGGTTATTAAGCTTTAATAGCTTTATTTTTCAGAGAGAACAATCTGAACTATGACTCCTATTTTGTTGTTTTTTTAATTTATTTTTATTTTTTATTTTATTTTATTTTTTTGAGTTGGAGTCTCACTCTGTCACCCAGACTGGAGTGCATTGGCACACTCCCGGTCACTGCAGCCTCGACCTGCTGGGCTCCGGTAATTCTTCCGCCTCAACCTTCCAAGTAGCTGGAACTATAGGCATGTGTTATCACACCCACCCGGCTAATTTTTGATTTTATTGTAGAGATGAGGTCTCGCCAAGTTGCCCAGGAGGGTCTCGAACCCGCAGGCTCAGGTAATCCACTCACCTCAGCCTTCCAAAGCTCTGGGATTACAAGCTGAGCCACCAAGTCCGGCTTATTTATTTATTTTTAAAGATGTTAGGTCAAATTCAACATTAGGCATACAAGTGGTCATCGTACAGATAACGTTTGGGTGTTTTGTCCCCACTTTGCCTGGTTTGAGATCAGGTACCCTTATTAATGTTATGTGCCCCTCATCCCTCCCCTGGCAGTTCCGGCTACTGCCAATTCCTTTCTTACAGTATATTTTCAGGGTCTGCATATGAATTAAAAGATATAGTACTCAGTTCTTTGTTTCTGTGATAAATCACTGAATATTATAGACTCTAAATCCATCCAAGTTGCTGCGAAGTCCCTAATTTTGTTCTTCTTTATGATTGTGTAATATTTCATCATATATATATATATATATATACCACATTTTGTATACAGTCCAATTTCAATGGGCAATCACAAAAATAAAAAGTTTCTCTGGGTATATTCCCAGAACGGGGGTGGCTGTATCATACGGACAGTCAATTTCTGGTTCTTTTAGGAATTGCCACACTGTTTTCTGTAGAGGTTGAACTAATTTACATTCCCACCGTCAGTGCAGAAGCATTCCCTGTTCTCCACATCCTTGCCAGCATCTATTGTTTTGTGTTTTATTAATGTTGGCCATTCTTACTGGAGGTAGGTGGTATCTCAATGTGGTTTTGATTTGCATTCCTCTCATGATTAGTGAGGCTGAGCATTTTTTCATGTGTCTGTTGGCTGCTCATATGTCTTCTTTTGAGAAGTGTCTGTTCATGTCTTTCGCCCAATTTTTAATGGAGCTGTTGGGAGCTGTGACAAATCTGAGAGGAAAGAAGGGATTTTTCACTTCTCCTTTGTTTCTCTCTCCATTAACTTTCAAACTTGAAAGCAGACTTTATGTCTTTAACAGTTGTACAGTAGTTAAAGACATTTTCATACATAAATTCAGTTTAAAATGATGAGAGTTAATGAAGAAATATATCTTAATGTAAATTTTTGATTAATATGTCACTCATTGTTTTAGTCTTGTTTGTGTCTTCATAAAGTTGTCACCATTAATTTCACTGACAAAACATATTTCAAAAAATAAAATAATGGGGAAAAATTTTTTTTTTTAATTTTGGAGATTGCCAAAATTACAATATAATATTTTATCCTTTTTATAACACATCACCTATAGCAATTTTTAAGACCTTTTCCAGATATTTTTCCAGAAATTTAAATCATCAAATACATATACCTTGAGGTTATGTCTCTCTTTCCTGCTTCTACAAGTTAATCAGATCACCACAGTCAATAGACAGTGATTGTATTGTATTTTAGACGGGTTATCAGAAATGTTACACAGCTTGAAATGATCATTTTTAAAAATAATGAAGCAATAAACATGCCAAAAAGTTGCATTCATTCTATTACTGTAATCCACATCTTAAAAAAAAAAAAGAAAAGCAAAAATAAGGCAAAAGAAGATAGGCATTATTATTTTCTAAAATTAAAATAAGTTAAATAAAGATTTTACCTGTATATCTACAGATGACATTCCCATATGTTATTGACTGGAAAGATTCCATTGTGATTGCTAATTTTTTGAATGTTTTCTTGAATATATTCTATCTTTTCTTGTTTTGTAGTAATGTATTACCTAAGTAGTGAAAAGTTACAACCTACAAAGACAACCAATATTAAGGAAATTTATTTTTGACCTTATAATGTGAATTAATATATAAACACAAGTAATATGTTAAAAAAAGTATTTCAACAATGATTATTAATATAGTAGCTAGCAAAATAAGCACTAATACAAAATGATATGTATTCCCTCTTTCCTATATATATGTGTACTATGTATAGCGACAAGAAAAAAAGACAGAGAAAGAGAAGGAGAATTTCTGTACTTTTTGCAAACAGCCAGTAATGTGAGTTTGACCTGGCAAAATGGAATTTTTCATGATTTGAATATAATTATCAATAAATATTGTAAACAACTCTGGATGAAATATTCAAATAAATATCTTTTGAAATGTTGCATTTTTACCTACGTTTTATGAGAAACCTGTATATCCAGGTAAATGAATTGTCATGAAACCAATTGGCATTATATACTACAGGAACAGTTGTCAAAATTAAAATGCAAATCAGATTTATATTATATTCAAGGAGTAATTTTAAAATAATCATACAAAGAGGATCCCCCCAATTGGAATTTATTTATTCAGTTCTAATGTTCTTTTTTTTTTTTTAAGATGTGGGATACAAGTCAGGATTAGATATACAAGTGCATCGTGCAGGTAAAGTTTGGGTCTTTCTTTGTTCTCCACTTTGCCTGGTTGAGATCAGGTATACTTATTGATGTTATGTTCCCCCCTCCCCCACCCCGGCAGTATCCTGCTACTGCCAATCCCTTTCTTATAGTATTATGGTAAATGTTCGGGTCTGCTTATGAGTTAGAACATGTGGTACTTTGTTCTCTGTTTCTGTGATAGATCACTGAGTATGATAGACTCTAAATCCATCCAAATAGCTGCGAAGTCCATATGTCTGTCCTTCTTTATGGTTGTGTAATATTCCATTGTGTATACATACCACATGATTTTAATCCAGTCGACTTTTGATGGGCAGCACAGTTAGTTCCATGCATTTGCTATTGTGAATATTGCGGCTGCCTTAAAGGTCCTGAGAGAGAATGGTGAGAGATTAAGAAAGACACAGACACAAAGACATAAAGAAAAGCTGGGGTCAGGTGGGACACTTTCCTCTAATGGTGGAGAAGTGGCCCTGAACTAGTTCAGCATGTTTATTTTAAAATCAAGCACAAGGGAAAATGGATGAGATTCAAGGTCTGTGAGGGAGCCACAGCTGAATTAGGTTGCTACCTGAAAGGCGAGCTGTTCTGCGGTTATCTTCTTGTAGCTAAGACTTTGTTGTAGCTAAGACGTTATCTGCACTATGTATACCCGGATTTGTGGGCATCGGAGACACTGTTTCTTGTAGCAGGCTGCATCCCTCACAGTCTGCCTTTGGCTAGGATGCAGAGCTTCCAAGAGAGACCTTGCCTACAAGCTTGGGGCCATTAAGCAAGACCTTGCCACGGCTTGCGCCTTTACTCTAGGTTTGCTACGGTGACAGTGCTCGTCTGCTCCCCACATCACATCCGCTTCCAACAGAATAGTGCTGCAATAAACATGTGTGTGTAGGTATCCTTTCTGTAGAATGATTTGAGTTCTTCTGGGTATCTTCCCAGTTGGGGGATTGCTGGTTCATATGGAAGGTTGATTTCTAGTTCTTTTAGAAATTGATACCGTGTTTTCCAACGAGGTTGCACTAGTTTGCATTCTCACCAACAGTGTAGAAGTGTTCCTTTTTCTCCAAATCCTCGCCAGCATCTGCTGTTTGTTTTATTAATGATGGCCATTCTTACTGGGGTTGGGTGCTATCTCAATGTGGTTTTGATGTGCATTTATCTAATAATTAGTGAGACTGAGCACATTTTCATGTGTCTGTTGGTTGTCTCTATATCTTTTTTGTTTGTTTGTTTGTTTTTTGAGAAGCGTGTATTCATGTATTTTGCCCACTTTTGAATGGAGCTGTTTTTTTTTTTTCTTTTCCAATTCGGTACATTTGAATTCCTCATAAAAATTGTGTATTTATTTTTACGTGTTTAAATTCAGTTAACTTCCAGTACTCTCCATTTGATGCAATACACTACAGAGATGCTTTTTTCACTGCTCAAAACAACTTTTGATATCATCAGTTTTGATGTCTTTTAGTGATGCTTCCATTTTTTGTTTCACCCCCCTCCACACCAGCAAAACTTTCCCTTTTTTTCATCCAGGGAAACAACAACAAAAGGGTGGAACATGTGGGTCTTGCTGTTTTTGATCAAAAACTGCTGACCACTTAGTGTGGTGTGGGCAGGTACAATTGTAAATCTTCCATCATGAAATAGGTAAATGCCTTGACACATCTCAAAAACAAAACAAAACAAAAACATTTAACTGAAACTGAACGCAGCATCTCACAAAAATGCTAGCTTGTACAATGTGCCAATGGGTTCTTAGAACACTTGCTTAGTGAGGAGAGCCCTGTACTACAAGGAACTTGTTCTCAAAAAAGATATGGGGGGTGTCCCCCTTATAATTAGTAAATGTATTTATGCATTCTGTTAGGTTAAAGAAATGTATTCTGCAATAAGGTACTCACCGAAGAGGAATGAAAGCGTTATCTATCCAAGGGTGAAATTAAAGGATTTTTTTGTGTGTGAAATACTATTTTTGAATTACACAAATATAAGTGGTTTGTCCTATGCATTTAGAAAATTAGAGATTTAGTGAAACATGTCAGTTCTAAGAAGCTCAGGCCTGTTTATAGCTATGGCTTTACCTCTTGGTTTTACAATGAATCTAGAAAGAAAAATAAATGGTTGTAGGTTCTTTCAAAGAAACTACTAAGTATAAATCCCAAATATGACTATAACTACTCTAAGCTGGGTTGCTCATTTAGAATAAGAGAAATTTCAAAACTCTGTCACATGGTATTTAGTCGACACATTATTTATTTTAATTACTATAAAAGAAACTAAGCTTTGTGTGTCACTAACATTTCACACACAGTTAAGCTATAGTAACCACATTTACTAATACTATGTAAGCAGAATATAATTTTTAAGAAAACTTTAAAAAAATTTAAACTCTTGTTGATATTTCTTCTTCAGACATTTCTGCAATTGTTCATATTAAGAAAAAATAAATGGAAAAGCCAATGATTTTCATTAAGTTCATGAGGTCAGATTAATGGCTGAACTACAAGAGGTGGTGAGCACTAAAAAATAGGTATATATATAAACGGAAAAAGAAGAGAGTCACGTTTTGCCATCAAGAACATTGCAGATTATCATGGAGGCACAGAATCATCTCTCTGCTTCAGT
The DNA here is from genome assembly GCF_000164805.1 of Carlito syrichta. Classification (NCBI taxonomy): domain Eukaryota; kingdom Metazoa; phylum Chordata; class Mammalia; order Primates; family Tarsiidae; genus Carlito; species Carlito syrichta. Next base: position 275,697 of record NW_007246479.1, read on the forward strand.
GGATTTTACTTTGTGATTATTACTTTGTTGTCTAATATATATGATTCTTCTTTCCCTGACATACTGTACGTTTTTAAAGACTGATACTGTAGTCTTAAGTTTCTATTGGATCTCCAATTTTTACAAGTATAGAAAAGACAATAAAATGTATTATAAGGGCTGGTTGCATGAATACAGTTGTGGATGTAGGTGACTATGTAGGTTAGAAGATAAAAGGCTCTCCTTGGAGATGTGTCTCAAGGAGCATGTTTGTGGTATCAAGAAATAATGTTTAACATAAACCAGAACTGTGTTGTCAGGTTTTGTTTTGTTTTGTTTTGTTTTTAAGCAGGATTTAATGAGAGGACAGAAAAACTCCCACAGTGAAAGGGGATTCGAGGGGTTTGCCCCAGGTTTTTTAATGAGAGGCTCAATAAAAAGGAATTTATTTATAAAAAATTGTGTTTGTTCTTAGTTGTTTAAACTTTAGCCACCTTTCAAGCACACTTCATTTGGTGCAATACACCTTTCGAGATGCTTTTTCACCTCTCAAAACCGTTTTTGAACTCATCACTTTTGATACCTTTTAGTGATTCTACTGTTTTTTGTTTCTCCTTTTCCATATGGCAAAACATTTCCCTTTGAGGATTTTATTCTTCCAGGGAAACAAAGAAACAAACAAAAGGTCACCCAGGGAGAAATAAAGTAAATAGGTACAATGGGGCATGGGGCTCATGCCATTTTTTGGTCAACAACTGCAGAAAACTCAGCATGGTGTGGGCAGGTGCACTCATAAACAACCCATCATGAAAATGACAAAAGCATTGAAAGAATCTCCGAAAAATAATTCACTGAAACTGAACATAGCCTCTCACAAAAATGCTAGCTGGGACAGTGATGCCGATAGGTTCCTAGAACACTTAACTAGCAGGTACTGCAGGGGAAACCTGTACTACAAGGGGTTCGCCCTCCAAAATATAATTCTGTGCTTCCCTGGGTCCCCTCTAGCATATTAAAAGGGAATAGATAACTTTAGTGTGAATATTTTAAAAATTTAAATACCACAAACATGCATAATCTAATGGCTTTTCAGTTGTGACATGAAAGTAAGAATTCTGCAGCAATGACAAGTATACTCCGTGGTACACAAAACATTGGAATCAAGAAAAAAAAATTGGCCCTTACTTTGTTAAATTCTGGTCAGGTCATGTGGCTCATTGAATATGGTTGTCATGTTTTCCTAAGCTTTGGTCCTCTACCCTACCTTGGAAAGGTAAATCTCCTCTTTCTAATTTACTTTCAAATAAACCTCATTTTTCAATCTAACTTGTATGCAATTATTTGCATCTTTTGCATGGCACCAAATCACAGACTACTGGTAGGGTCTGATCTAACATTTTGGAGGCCCTGCTGGAATTTTGACCTAAAAGTTTTGATAGTTTAATTTATTTTTTCACTCCTCTTCTCAATTAGGTGGCCCAAATAAGCTATATTTTTCAATCTAAAAAAATTAAAAATTTCAGTTCTGGTTTTGAACATTATACTGAGTTTTGTCTAAATTTGTGTCTAACCAGATTTTGTGGATGTGATCCATTTTAAGAAAAGGATTTTTGCTGATGTGATTGAGCTAAAAATTTCAAGATTATGTCATTCTGGGTTATATGGGTAAACCCTAAATCCAGTAACATGCACTTATGAAAGAAAGGAAAAGAGAGATTTGAGATCTACACAAAGGAGAAGTTCAGGTGAATAGTAGTTAAAGATTGGTAGTAGAGGCTAGACATATCTTATTACCTTGGAATATAGGCAAATCTCTGAGGTGAGAGGAGAGGATTTACTATCCTAGAATTTCTCTGGGGAGGAAAATGTTGCCAATGTGCTGTTCTTAAATTGTTTCTAAATATCTTTGTTCAGAAGATTTAAACTATGTAGGTGCATGAAAAAATTTAAATAGAATTGTGTTCTTAGAACACTTCTTCCCCAGATATTGATACTTCCCCACAGAATGCATAATATTATCAATACCATATTGATCTCCATATATGTAGTATTACAGGGCTAGTTTGAATAAAGACATGGCTAGTTATACTAACCTAAACTGCATCTTATTTTGAATATATTATAAAAGAATATAACATGTGGTGAATTAATTCAATATTAGTTTTTATGTGGTGGTGAAGAACTTTGGTTAGCAATTCATAATGACTTTGTAGAGAATGTTTCTAAAATTTTTTTCAGATGAAACAGGTTAGCTTTTATCACTTTATTTCATCAGAGTGTTTGTTTACCAAATGCTTACCTTGACTTTAGAATTAAGGAATTGAAGCTCTTACACAGATTGTTGTCATGTACCTGGACAAGCATGTATGTACCACCAGAAATATGTCTTAACACAATAAATATGCAATTGATATAAACATCTTCAAAGTAGTTACACAATTTAGTCTGAATTCATCTTATAAATCACAATTTCATTTGCCAACTGTAACTTATTGGGATCAATGATAGATGTTGAAGAAGTAAGCAATATAGCTAGAAACTTTATTGAAGATTCAAATGAAGTCAAATGGTCAGTACTTAGTTAAAATTGCATCTCTTTTGGAAGTCTAATCAGCTTTCATATGTGTGATACATAGGATTTGGAAAGGTCATATTCAAAACCTGGTAACTGATTTGCTACCTATCAAATGTCTGACATTCTTTTATGTATTACTTTGATGATAGATGAATTATTTTGCTTTGTTCTATATTTAGATAGTTTTCTGACATTTTGGTAGTTATTTGCACAATAAGTATTGATATACTTGACAGTAGCCCTATATATTACCTCATTTGATTTTCAGGAATATGGACACAACCGTGTTTAAAGCTTTCACAATAGTGATCCATCTGCTTTCAGAAAGTAATACATATTAAAAAGAATATGGTTTCTACTGGGAATACTTTAAGAAAGAGTGCTATAGACTTTAAAGATTTTAACTGACATGGTTTTGCCATGTTCAAGACATCATTCAATTTTTAACTGATGTCACTTGTTATTTACTAAGAAAATATGCCTTAACTTTCTCTTACTAGACAAAAATAAGAATGCTGAATAGTATTTTTTCTAAAAATACCTCTGATTCCATATTAATTTTGTTAATTTCTATAACAGTAGTTTACTAAGAATGGGACCAATGTAAGTTTATTCTTGTTATGGAAGATCATGGAACCCATACAGTGGCATCACCATGTTAATCAAATGCCAAAATCCTGCTACAGAAGAGATTAATGGCAGCAGAGCTACTGGAAATAATCTGTTTCAGGTTTGTTTTTCATTGTACTACAATGTATGGAAGCAATATGTTTTCATTCTCACCTTGCCCTTTGAAGAGTGAGCCTTTGTTATTTCAACTCATCTCTGTATAACAAAGGCAGAGCTTATTAGATACTTTTTCCTGAAGTAGGTCCATATCAATGAAAATATAATAGGTTCATAGAAATAAGATATGAGAAATTTATGTTATTCTAAATTTTTTTTACAAAATATAAAAACATTCTAAATAATTTATATTTGATGTTGACATTATTTTGCATTCTTTTTATACATATTTGATGAATACGATGAAGACCATGACTATGCTTATGTAGTTATATTCTTTTGAATAAATAATGTATTATTTTAAATAATAATTAACATAATCATTTCATTATTTAATAAATTATTACAAATACATATAAACTCTTTCAAGAATGTTGTGGCTCTAAACATTTAAATTTTATTCTATCCAAGCTTTTATAAGTTATCATTGCGTAAATATGTATTATTCATTGAAACAGTTATTCAGGAAATAAACAACGAAACTTTGAGTCACTCCTGTCCAAGAAGTGCTGATTTAAGTTCTAAGGATACAACAATAGCCAAAACAGACAAAAACAATGAAGGAAGGTTAAAAAGCTTAAGGGATCATTGATTGAGAATATCAGGCACATTATCCAGGAATGGTGCTGGGAGTTATTTCTATTTTAAGTATGTGATATAAAAATGCTCTCAAACTGTTTTAATACAATCTAGATATAAATTAATTGATTACTTATTATAAAATGTATGGAGAAGACTTTCTCCTTTTCATTATAAAACAAAATCCTACATTTTTTGCTTTTAAAATATTTTGTTTAAAAATAGTATTCAAAGTAATATTATTTCTTGCTATAAATACAAGTACACTGTATTACACAGAAATGTATTGGCCTGCATAAAAACTTTTTTATAATTGTATTTTTAAACAAGGCTTTCAATTTTAAGTGGGAACTAGAAACTTGCAGAATCTTGTGTTCATTACAAATGTGCTGTTTTATTTTATTCAGCCCTAATGATTTTCATTATCCCCTTAGTTGATAGAATCCATTTCCAAAACCAATAATCTCTTGAAATCCACTGAGCCACAAATTACTCATTAGAGAAAATTTTCAAAGATCATTACCTTTATTATAGATGTTCACTTTTTATCTCCTGCACACTCTCTTATAAAGCTCCTTATATTAAGGGAGATGGAGATTACGTAGTTACAGAAAGTGGTTTCAGTGAAATACAGACTAATGGCATGTTTACCATTAGAAACACTGCATTTCATTAAAGGTCAATATTGCATCATGTTTAACTTTAATTTTATACTTGTAGATTTCGTATGTCATCATTAAAATATAAATAGGATCTTAGTTACACTGTTCTGGTAGTTTCTTAGGTATTCCATGATTTTGGAAGAGGAGCAAATATGTATGAGTATTTGCTAACCTGCCTTTAAGAGTGATTTATTCAGGTAATTATTTAGTATATTTAATTTAGAACACTTCTTACATAAGAATATAGTCTTACCAATATGATGTTTTCATATTTGTTGTAAAAATATTTAATTTCTTTAAAAATCACAAATCTGCTAAGTCTAAAAAATAAAAGAAAAATTTTCTCTTAATTTGAACAAAATCACTAAAGTTTATAACCCCCATTACTCTGGATGCCGTCCTCAAAACCTCGGTGCATATATTTTAATGACCTGCATGTGAAAATGATTTGAAGTTCAATAAAAATCTGAGTAATTTTGTCATATAATAAATATTGTTACTAAGAAAAATTTCGTGCCATTTAATTTATGTCTTTGGTTTTTAAAGACATAACTAGAGAGATAGTTAACAACCACACTTTAGGAAATCTTGGATTAAATATTGGCAGTGTTAATTACTATTATTGTGAAGTTGAACAAGTTATTTAACTTTCCTTTCTCCATTTCTTCACATATAGAAAAGAAAATTGAGTCTATCTTACAAAGCTTTGACCACAGTGCTTTGGCACATGGACAATTTAATGAATATTTGACTTATTTACTTATTTATTTTGACAAGCCAGGCCTCCATTTGCTGTGTTGGGTCCTTTCTATGTTGTAACTGATAACTGGCAGTAAAAACTGTCTCTCACTGCAGGGGCTAAGTGTCATTGCTTACTTTTTTCAGCCTCTAAAGCTAACAGGTCACAAGCCTGTGATCCAAGCTTTGGCAATCAGATGCATCATACCAACATAGACTCCAGCTGCTGGCAGGTAAAGGTCAAAAGCAAGTCGTACTATTTTTGATAAGAAGAGGAGGAACAAAGGAGTAGATCCATTACCAGAAAAAAAATGGGTGTTATTATTATGGGAAATGCTAATGTTCACCATAATATACCAGCATGTTTGTACTGGCTATTAAGATAAGACTTGGGACACTTTTCTTACTGCTTAGTGTCTGGCCTAATCCCCAACATTTCTAATGATTCTATAAGTTTGCCCCATATTCTCTTTATAAACACCCTTTCTGGTTAAACCATCAAGAGTTGCCTAAATACTTACAAATAAGAACATCCTTACATATAGAAAGTGGCTACTGAATGCTAATCATTTTTTAATAAAATGCAGCAAACAATTCATAGGATTTTTTTAACGGACATATAAAATCTTTCATTTTTAAAGGTTTGGACTGTATTAGATAGTATGAACTTTAATTCTAACAAAACTTTTGTGATTCTGTTATATACAGTTGACCTTCCCTACCCCTGGATGTTACGTGCATGGATTTAATGAACCATGGATCAAAATAGATTTTTTTTAAAAAAAGCACCTGTACTGAACATGTAGGAAATTTTTTCTTGCCATTTCTCCCTAAACAATACAGTATAGTAAATATTTATAAAACGCTTACATTGTAGTAGGCATTATAAGTATTCTAGAGTTATTTAAATTATCTGGGAGGACGTTCATGGGTTTTATGAAAATACTATGCCATTTTATATCACAGACTTGAGCACCTGAAGATTTTTGTATTCATGGGGAATCCTGGAACTAATCACCTTTAGTTACTGAGGGATAACTATATGGGAGATTTATTATATCTATTCTATGTGAATGATAAAGAAAGTAAGTAAAACATTCTGGCACAAATAGAAAGAAAATAGAAAGTCAAATACAACTTAATGCTGAGTTTTGACAAATGTGAAATACAAAAAATTATTAATATGTGTTAGTAATATCTTATATTTTACAGTTATAGTTTTTCCAAAAAATAGAACATTTGAAAACATTCAAGAAACTACATTTTAATTATTTGATGACATGTTTACTCACATTAGGTAAAATAGCGTGCTTGTATGCCACTTTCCTACATAGTCCAGATGCTCGTTAATTTGACCATACAAATCCATAAAATGAACACTAAAAAGACATAAAAAATAATTGACTTCCCTAAGGCAACTTTCTTGACTCTTCCTGGTGGGATATAGATTCATTAAAGAACTTGCCATTACTTGTATTCATTAAAGAAAGAAACAATCTATTTTGTCATCAACAAACCAGAAAAACTTTCTAACTTCTTGCTAGTTTCAAGATAACATTTAGTTTAATTAGTCTGACCCTGGCTGTCTTTTAGGGTTTTTCTAGAAAAAAACGTAGGCAGATACATGTGAAGTGAAATTAAATGGGCCTAACACAAGTTCCTGAAATGGCTTTGATAACTATAGATTCAGAATATTCAAGTAAATCTGAAATATAAGTGACTGATAAACTGCTAGAGATCAGAGCAAAAGATGGTGGTTCTGGATACTGTTAGTAAATGTTTTATTCAACTTTTGACTGATATCAAACATTTTTACATTTTTGACAATATTTATAAATATATATGTAATAAGAAACAAATATGGATTTAATGTTTTATCACCATTATTTTATGAAAGTGAGTGACTAAACAAAAGGAAAAACACTAACATGCCAATAGAAAAGTAGCCAAAGAACCTAAGTGAAGAAATATAAATTGCTAATAACAACATTCAAATATTCCAGCAATAAAATATTTGCATATTTAAATTGTTATGCCATTTTTTCCTGTGTGTGCAAATTTGGCAAACATTATAAACAAACATTATAAAATACTATAAACATTATAAAATAAACAAGGATAATATCCATTGCTAAAAATTCTCATACATTTATATCTAGGATATAAAACCCTGGAAAGCAAGCACCAGGAATTCTTAAAAATATATCCTCTTTGATGAAGTAATTCTTCTGAACCAATCCAAATTAACAATCACAATTTTGGACACCACATGTGGGCTATTGTCTTTTTTAAGTAAATAATATTAGAGTGATGATAAAACTAATAAAATTAATTTTAAATGAATAAAGTAGATTGCAAATTTCTCCTTATATATGTAGGTCAAAATATACATATAACTGCATATTCATACACCTATCTAAATATGTGACTGTGTGGATGTGTTTACACAAGTGTGTATATATGTATACTTGAACCTTAAAAAAAATTCAAGGAAGTATTTACAGTTAGTCTATCACAAAGATAAAATTTCAGTAATTTACATATTTTTTATTTATGATTTTCTTTTCAAAATTTTCAAATTTAGCATGTTGTTTAATACATTGTAAAAATATTCATTTACATTCTTTTTTATTTTAATGTGTTGTGTGGTACATGTAAGGATTTGCTACATAAGTAAACTGTGTGTAGGTGAGGTTTGGGTTTCTAGTGAACCCTCTTTCCCCCTGGTAGTGGACATGGTACCCAATGACTGATTGTGTATCCCTTATCCTTCCTCCTCCTTTAGCAGTGTCCAGCATTTACTGTTTACACAGCATTTACTGTGTGCTTGTGAGTCTGATGTCCAGGGCCCACTTATGAGTGAAGACATATGGAATTCAGATTTTTGTTTCGTGATACTTCACTCAGAATGATGGTCTCCAGCTGCATCCATGTTGCTGCAAAGGACATGATTTTGTTCTTTGTGGCTGACTGCACAGTATTCCATCATTTATGTACCACATTTTTCTTTTTTTTTGAGTTGAAGTCTCACTCTGTTGCCCAGACTGGAGTGCAGCGGCCGCTCCCAGCCACCGCAGCCTCGCCTGCTGGGCCCCGGCGATCCTTCCACCTCAGCCTTCCGAGTAGTCGGAATTACAGGCATGTGCTACCACGCCCGGCTGATTTTTTGATGTATTGTAGAGATGAGGTCTCGCTGCCCAGGCGGGTCTTGAACCCGCGGGCTCAGGCAATCCACTCACCTCAGCCTCCCAAAGGCGCGGGATTACAGGCTGAGCCACTGAGCCGGGCTCACATTTTTCTTATTCAGTCTACTTTGATGCACATCCCTGTGTTGGTTCCATGTTTTTGCTATTGTGAATAGTACTGCGATGCGCATTCATAGCAGGTGACTTTTTTGTTAGAGCAATTTATGTTCCTCCGGGTATATTCCCAGAAGTGGGATTGCTGGGTCACATGGTAGCTCAATTTTTAATTCTTTAAGAAAACACCACACTGCTTTCCTCAAAAGCTGAACTAGCTTACATTTCCACCAACAGTGTATGAGCACTTCTTTTTCTCTGCAGTGTCATCAACATCTGTTTTTTTGTTTGTTTTTTGATTTATTAATGATACTCATCCTGACTGCTGTGAGGTGGTATCTCATTGTAGTTTTGATTTATATTTCTTTTTTTTTTGGTTCCATATCAATTTTATAATAGCTTTTTTCTCATTCTATGAAAAATAGCATTGGTAGTTTGATAGGAATTGTGGGAATCCGTAGATTGCTTTGGGCAGTATGGACATTTTTGACGATATTAATTCTTCCAATCCATGAGTGTGGAGTGCTTTTACGTCTGTTTGTATTGTCTGTGATTTCTTTCAGCAGTGTTTTGTAGTTCTCCTTCTAGGGGTCTTTTACCCCCTTGGTTAGATGTATTCCTAGGCATATTTGTGTGTGTGTGTGTGTGTATGTGTGTGTGTGTGTGTGTGTGTGTGTGTGTGTGTGTGTGTGTGTGTGTGTCTATTGTAAATAGGATTGTGTTCTTGATTTTGTATCTCAAGACTTTACTAAAGTCACTTACCAGGTCTAGGAGTCTTTTGGTAGAATCTTTAGGTATGGAATCATATTGTATGCAGAGAGAAAATTTGACTTCCTTTTTTTCCAATATGGATGCTTTTTATTTCCTTCTCTTGTCTGATTGCTCTGGCAAGGACTTCCAGTACTATGTTGGAGTGGTAAGAGTGGACATCCTTGTTTTGTACCAGTTTTTAGGGGGGAATGCTTCCAACTTTTGATTATTCAGTATGATGTTGACTAGGTTGGTCAGAGATAGCTCTTATTATTTTGAGGTATATTCCTGATATGCCTAATTTGTTGAGGGTTTTTATCATGAAGGGCTGCTAGATTTTATCGAATGTTTTTTCTGAACCTATTGAGATGCTCATATGGTTTTTCTTTTTAATTCTGTTTATGTGGTAAATCGCTTTTATTGATTTGTGTATGATGAAGCATCCTTGCATCCCAGGAATAAAGCTTACTTAATCCTGGTGAATTATCAGTTTGGTGTGCTGCTGGATGTGGTTTGCTTGTATTTGTTGAGAATTTTTGATCCTTGGTTCATCAAGGAAATTGGCCTGTAGTTTTCTTTTTTGGTTGTGTCCTTGCTAGATTTTAGTATCAGAATAGATATTAGTTTTGTAGAATGAGTTAGAGAGGAATACTTCCTCCTTTATTTTCTTGGGAATAGTTTCAGTAGGACTGGTATCAACTCTTCTTTGTATATCTGATAGAATTTGGCTGTGAATCCATTCGATCCAGGGCTTTTTTGGTTGGTAGGTTTTTAAAATTACAGATTCAGTTCTATAACTCATGATTGTCTTTTTTGTTTGTTTGTTTCATTCTTGGGAAGCTGTGTGTTTCTAGGAATTTATCCATTTCCTTTAGATTTTCAAGTTTTGCATGAGAGATATATGTAATAGTCTTTGAGGGTATGTGTTTCTGTGGGATCTGTTGTAATGTCACCTTTGTCATTTCTGATTGGTGTTATTTTGGATCTTCTCTTTTTAGCTAGCAGTCTATCAATCCTGTTCATACCTTTTTTTTTTTTTTTTGAGTTGGAGTCTTACTCTGTCACCTAGCTGGATGCAGTGGCACTCTCTTGGCCACTGCATCCTTGACCTGCTGGTCTCAGGTGATCCTTCTGCCTCAGCCTCCCAAGTAGCTGGAACTCTAGGCACATGCCACCATGCTGGGCTAATTTTTTTATTTATTGTAGACACGCGGTCTTGTCATGTTGCTTAGGCTGGTCTTGAACCCCTGAGCTCAGGCCTGTTTATCCTTTTTTTTTTTTCCAATCAGTATTTTTTATTATGGTTTTGTGGGGTACAGTTAAGGGTTAGGTGTACAATTACATTTCATTCAGGCACCCTGTTGATAAGAGCAGCCAACAAACACATGAAGAAATGCTCCACCTCACTAATCATCAGGGAGATGCAAATCAAAACCACACTGAGATACCACCTAACTCCAGTCAGAATGGCAATTATCAACAACTCAAAAAATATCAGCTGCTGGAGAGGGTGTGGTGAAAAGGGAACACTTCTACACTGTTGGTGGGAGTGTAAACTAGTGCAACCTCTGTGAAAAGCAGTGTGGCGATTCCTAAAAGCTGTTTATCCTTTTAAAGAACCAACTTTTCATTTCATTGATCCTTTGTTTTTGTTTTTTGGGTTTGTTTGTTTTTTTTGTCTCAGTTTTACTTAGTTCTGCTCTGATTTGGGTTCTTTTCATCTGCTAGTTTTGGGTTTAGTTTGTTTTCCTAGTTCCTTTAGGTGTGACAGTAGGTTGTTTATTTGAGATCTTTCTATCTTCTTGACATGGGCATTTAGTGCTATAAACTTTCTTCATAACACTGATTTTGCCACACCCCTGAGATTTTGGTATATTGTGTCTCTATTTTCATGTGTTTCAAATAATTTTTTGATTTCTGCCTTGATTTTGTTGATTATCCAAAGGTCACTCAGGAGCAAGTGGTTTAATTTTCATATATCTGTGTGGTTTTGAGAGTTTCTCTTGGTATTGATTTCTATCTATTCTGCTGTAGTTTTCTTGGTATGATTTCCATTTTTTAAAAAATTTGGCTGGGTGTGGTGGCTCAAGTCTGTAATCCCCAGTACTTTGGGAAGCTGAGACGAGAGGATTGCCTGAGCCCAGGGGTTCAAGACCAGCCTGGGCAACTTGGTGAGACCTCATCTTTACAATATATCAAAAAGTTAGCTGGGCATGGTAGTGTGTGCCTGTAGTTCCAGCTACTTAGAGGGCTGAAGTGGAAGGATTGCCTGAGCCCAGTGGGCCGATACTGGGGTGGCTGTGAGTATGCCACTGCACTCTAGCCTGGGTGACAGAGTGAGACTCTGAATAAAAAAAAAACAAAACATTATTGAGACTTGCTTTATGACTGAGTATGTGGTCAGTCTTTGAGTATGTTCTGTGTGTAGATGAGAACAATGTTGTATAGTCTGTAGTTGTCAGATGGAATATTCTGTAGATATTTTTTAGGTACAACTGGTCAAGTGTCAAATTTAAGCCCAGAGTTTCTTTGTTAGTTTTTTACCTCGTTGTCAATGGAGTGTTGAAGTCCTCCACTATTATTGTGTGGCTGTCTAAGTCTTTTCCTAGGTCTGGTAGCAATTGTTTTATAAATCTGGGTGCTCCAGCATGTATATTTAGTGTAGTTAAATCTTCTTGTTGAATTGAACCCTATATCATTATGTAATGCCCTTCTTTGTCCTGTTTTTTACTGTTGTTGGTTTAAAGTGGTGTTTTATCTGATACAAAATAGTGACCTCTACTCTTTTTTGTTTTCTATTTGTATAATAGATATTTCGCTATCCATTTATCTTGAATCTATGGATGTCATTACATGTGAGAGGCGTCTCTTGAAGGTAGCAGAGGGATGAATCTTATTTTTTTTAATCCAATTTTACTCTATCAAGGGGGATCCCTCCCCCCAAAAAACAGAATTATTTTTTGGAGTACAGGCTTCCCTCACTAGGTAAGCATTTGAGGAACCCATCAGCATCAGTGTACCAGTTAGCTGTGAGAGACTGCATTGGGCTTCAGTGAATTTTTTTTTTTTTTTTTGGAGATTCTTTCAATGCATTTGTCCATCTCAAAATGGGTGATTTATGAATGCACCTGTCCATACCATGCTAAGTATTCAGCAGTTTTGGACCAAAAACAGCATGACCTCCATGCCCCACCTTTCCTATTCACTCAATCTTGTCCTACATGACTTTTTTTGGTTGTTTCCCCCGATGAAAAAAGTCCTCAAAGGGAAATGTTTTGCCAGTGTGGAAAAGGTGAAACAAAAAACAGCAGAAGCACTAAAAGGCATCAAAATTGACGCTCTCAAAAATTGTTTTCAGCAGTGGAAAGTGTCTTGATAGGAGTATTACATCAAATGAAGAATACTTTGAAGGTGACTGAAATTGAAACATGTAAGACTAAGTACACAATTTTTTAACTCATAAATTTCATTTTTTGGGTTTCCCCCCATATGTCTTTTAATTGGGGGGCATTTAGACTGTTTACATTCAAGGTTAATATTTAAATGTGAGGTCTTTTTTCCTGTTGCAGTATTGTTAGTGAGTTGTGTTAGTCTTAATTGGTTGCTTTATAGGGTCTGTGAACTATGTGTGCATGTGTGCTTTTGTGGTAGCAACTATTGTTCTTTCATTACCATGTTTAGAACTCCCTAAGTATCTCTTATAGGGCCAGAGTGATAGTGATGAATTCCTTTAGTGATTGATTGTCTGGGAAAGACTTTATTTATCCTTTATTTATGATGCTTAGTTTGGAAGGATAAGAATTTCTTGGCTGGCATTTCTTTTCTTTAAGAGTGCTAAAAATGGGCCTCCAACCTCTTCTGGCTTGTAAGCTTTCTGCTGAGAAGTCCACTTGATGTCTGATGGGTCTCTCTTTATATGTCATATGGCTCTTTTCTCTAGCTACCTTTAAGATTTTTTCCTTTTGTGCTGACCTTGAATAGTCTAAGGACTATGTGTCTTGGGGACGAGTCATCGTGTATAATCTCATGGGAATTCTCTAAATTTCTTGTTTATGCATGTTGACCTCTCTAGCAAGAGTGGGGAAATTTTGAATTATATTCTGAAATATGTTTTCCAAGTTGCTTTCTTTCTCTTCTCTCTCAGGAATGCCAATAATTCTTAGGTTTGGTCATGTTACAAAGTTCCATATTTCTCAAAGGCGTTCATTTCTTAAAATTCCTTTTTCTTTATTTTTGTCTGACTGGGTTGATTCTAAGGACCAGCCTTCAAGTTCTGAAGTTCCAACTGCATTTTAAAGTTCTGTAATGAATTTTTCAATTCCAGAAGTTTAGTTTGGTTCTTTCTTAATATGGCGATGTTGTCTTTCAAATCTTGGGTCATTCTTCTTTGTATTGGATTTCAACTTTCAGTTTTCAATGAGCTTCCTTTGCCATCCATATCTGAATTCTGTAGCTTTTATTCTGGACATTTCAATATGGTTAGGATCCAGTAGTAGGGAGTTGGTGTAATTCTTTGGAGGTGACAAAACACTCTACCTTTTTGTATTGCTGGAGCACTGGTTCCTTCTCAGCTGAGGGAGCTGATGTTTCTTCTTTTTGAATTTGCTATTATTTGGATGGGTCTCTTTGATTTTTTAATTTTTTTCCCTTGTGGGTAATGACTATGGTGTATGTTGTATATGGTCGATTGGCTTCATTTCTGAGTGCTTTCAGAGAGCCAAAGCTCTGTACAGGTTCCTTGGTTGCAGACAGGTTCATGTGGTGACTTTCTCAGATGTTGCTTGTTTGTAGTGTGTTTTTGTTTAGTGGTGTATTTCAGTCTGCTTAAAAGTAAGAGACAGCAAGTAGGCTCTTCACTCTTCACAAGCTGGCCCTCAGCAGAGGTTGATGAGCCAGGAAAAGCATGAAAGTGCCCTACCCCAGTGCACCGCACCTTTGGAGTGGTGGCACTCCTGGAGAAGTGTGAGAACTGGCTTCTTTCCACTCACGCTCCCTGGGTCCAAATGGGAAAAGCCACTGCCACGTCTCCTGCTGTGCACTGGGGAAGAGTACAGGGCTCAGGAGATGACCTCTTTGCCAAGCCTGTCTTTAGGCTTTGGTGTTGCCTCCTTCAGCAGCTGGCACCATGCCTGCATTTCCTTTGTTCCTAGGGGCCTTGATGGGGGCTTTGCACAGCCTACCAAAGCCCCTATTGAGGAGGTCTACACTGAGGGTTATATTTCTAGGGAATCCACTACTCCCAGGGACCTGCTACCACCCTGTGCTTGCCAAAGTCAGAATGGGTTGTGGCCGGGCTCAGTGGCTCAGCCTGTAATCCCGTGCCTTGGGAGACTGAGGTGAGTGGATTGTCTTAGCCCATGGGTTCGAGACCCGCCTGGGCAACTTGGCAAGACCTCATCTCTACAATAATTCAAAAAATCAGCCAGGCGTGGTAGCGCATGCCTGTAATTCCTGCTACTCGGAAGGCTGAGGCGGAAGCATCGCCGGAGCCCAGCAGGTCGAGGCTGCAGTGGCCAAGAGCGGCCATTGCACTCCAGTCTGGGTGACAGAGTGAGACTCCAACTCAAAAAAAAAAAAAAAAAAAAAGAATGGGTTGTGAAGGAAGTCTGTGGGTGGTCTGATGACACAATGGCTCATGGGAGGGATGACCCCTTGGCAGGGCAGTGGCACCACGGATGGACAACCAGTATGGCGCCTGCCATCTCAGCCTGGGGCCTGAGGGGAAGTGTAATACAACTTTGTGGCTGGGCTACTCAGTTCTGTATTCCTGAGAAGAGCTCTATCTGCCTCCAACAGTGTTGCCCTGGGTTGTTTTGCAGTCAGCAGACTGTTGGAGGGTGGTGGGGGGA
>NW_007246479.1:290933-382690 GCF_000164805.1 Carlito syrichta
GGGCTCTGAGTTCCTTGGGGGAGTCAATCTCAGCGAGACTCTTTGCTGCTTTCCTGTTTTCTGTGTGTTCCATCCTCCTTGCAAGGGCACTCCAGCAGGTCTTGCTTCTCTTTCCTTTCTTGGTGTGTGGGGCCCATCTTTCCATGTGGGACTCTTTGTAGTCTGGTTATATGGAGGCAGATTTTTGAATTCTGATTTTCTTTTTTTGAGTCAGGGTCTCACTCTATCACCCAGGCTTGAGTGCAGTGGCACAGTCATGGTACACTGTAGCCTTGACCTCCTGGGCTCAGGTGATCCTTCCACCTCAGCCTCCCGAGTAGCTGGGACCACAGGCATGTGCCACCATGCCTGGCTAATTTAAAAAATTTTTTTTTTGTAGAGATGAAGTCTGGCTATATTGCCCAGGCTGGTCTCCAACTCCTGGACTCAAGCAGTCATCCGGCCTGGGACCCCCAAAGTGCTGGGATTATGGGCATGAGTCACCACACCTGGCCGCTGATCCTTTTATCTATGTGTTCGATACTCTCTGCAGTCTGGTTATGTGGAGTTAGATTTTGGATTCCAGTCCTCTGATCTACACATGTGGGAATCTTTGCAGTCTGGTTATATGGAGGTAATTTTCAGACTCTAACTCTTCTCATTTATATGTAACATTCTCTGTAGTCAGGTTATGGGGAAACAGATTTTGGATTGTTATCCTTTCTTTTATATTGTGTGGTACTTTCTGGTTATGTGGAAGTAGGTTTCAGACTGTGATACTCTCCTGTATGGGACTGGTAATCTCCACATGGCACATTGGTTATGTGCAAGTATATTTTGAACTCTGAACTGCTTACCTATATTTGTGGTATTCTCCAAACTGTTATGAGGAAGTAGGTTTCCAATTCTGTTCCTCTCAGTTCTATGTGTGGTACTCTCTACAGTCTGGTTATTTAAGAGTAGATTTCGGATTCTTATCCATTCATCTACAGGCTTGGAAGTCTCTGCAGTCTAGTAATGTGGAGGCATATTTTGAACTCTGATTTTCTCATCTATGTGACTTGTATTCTTGGCAGTCTCATTATGTGGAAGTAGACTTGAAACTGATTCTCACATCTACATGGTTAGTGCTCAGTTTCATTATGTGGAGGTGGATTTGAGATGTGGATGCTCTCATGTTTGTGTGTTCCTCTTTTAAGACTGGGTATGTGACAATAGACTATGGACTCTAATCCTGTGACTTCCATGTGTGACACTCAGCTGTCTGGTTATGTGGATCCCTGGCTCTGACTCTCACTATATGTGTGGTACTTTCTGCCGTCTAGTTATGTGTAAATAGATTTTGGATTCTTATCTCATCTAGACATGTACTTTCTGCAGTCTGGTTTTATGGAATGAGAGTTCAGACTCTTCTATTTTATGATTGGTAGTCTCTGTGGTCTGATTACGAGAAGGTGGTTTTTAGACTCTGATTCTCTCATCTAATTGTGTGTTGATCTTTGGGGTCTGGTTAATTGGAAGTTTATTTTGGATACTTATCCTCTCATTTATCTGTGCAGTACTCTCTGAAGTATGTTTACGTGGGGGTAGATTTGGGATTCTGATTCTCTCATCTATAGAAATTGTAGTCTCTTCAGTTTGGTTATGTGGGAGTAGGTTACGGACTCATTTCTCATCTCTATATGTGGTATCCTCTACTGTCTGAGTTTGTAAAAGTAGATTTGGGATTCTAATCCTGTCATATATTTGGCACTCTTTGCAGTCCAGTTATATGGAAGTGTGCTTGGAGCTGTGCTCTTTTCATGTATAAGTGGAAGTATCTGCTGTCTGGTTACAAGAAAGCAGATTTCATACTCTCATCCTCCCATCCATATGTTTGAATCTCTGCAGTCTGGGCTCAGGTGGGTTTCACATAGGGGATGTAACTTGTTCTGATGTGGTGAGACAGACTTTCAGATCATCATGGTCATGTTGTTCAGTAGATCACATGACAGTACAAATTTTGTGAAAGAGCTCTCCACTTACACCTTATCTTAAGGGCAAGAGGACTCAAGTCCATAAATAATGTGTTTGTCTTCAAAGCTCACTGTGGAAGCAAATTTGGAAAAAGGCACTCATTTTCTGCATTGGGAGGTCAATGTTGAATCAGTTTGCTTTTTGTTAATGCAATGTTTATGCCTCTCCTTGGAAACATAGTTCAGTATTGAAAAAAAAAGTCAATACTTTTTTTTCCTTGTTTCTCTTTTCATGATGATAGAGGAGAATAAAACACGAGATCAGTGGGGAAAGGTAAGAATGAACAAAGAATTTGTATATTAATTAGTGTGTCTTCAAGAATAAGGAGAAAGTTAATAAGAGAAGGTGTTAAGAATACATGTGGCACCAGAGTAGGGGGTGGGTGAGATGTAATTCAGGATAGTGTTTGTGCATTTAGGAAATACTTTTGGAGGTATTTTGGAGGTATTACCCAGTGTTAAATTACAACCTCAATACTAGCATCTAGCATCCTAGAGGAAAATCCCATGTGCTTATTGGATACGCCTTTGGTCATCAAATCCAAGTGCATAGGAAAATCCTATACTTTCCTGACAACAATGTTTAGGGGGGATTAGCCAATGGTTCTCAAATGTGATTCCTGCACCAGCAACCCCTGGGTACTTGTTAGAAATGAAAATTCTCAAGCCCCACCTAAGACCCTCAAATTAAAGCCTCCGGGGTGGCCACGCACTCTATTAACACACTCTCCAGGAAGATGAGGGAGAGCCTTCCAGCCTGTCTGAAATGGGAAGTCCTTGAGCTTAAACTGAGCAGTTTAGCTTTCCAGAAAAGCATTAAGTTAGACATCTTAGGTTCGTACTTTCAGTAAAAACAGTACAAAGTAAACATTTTCTTGCATATGAGAACTGGTTATTTAGTTCAGCCTTACATCAGTTAAATAAGTTAAACTATTCAGGCTATGTGACTAATTTTTAGTGCCGCCATAACAACCTTCTTCGTAGTAAGTTAATTCCTGATATGGAGGAGAGTTGTTTTTTTCCCCCAAAAGAACAATCTGACATCTGTTGTACTGTCAGTTTTTTTCATGCAAGTATTAAAAGGTGACACTTTTATTACACTTAAGCCATACTTGCATCTTTTTTTTTTTTTGAGTTGGAGTCTCACTCTGTCACCCAGACTGGAGTGCAGTGGCTGCTCCCGGCCACCGCAGCCTCGACCTGCTGGGCTCCGGCGATCTCTCTGCCTCAGCCTTCCAAGTAGCCGGAATTACAGGCATGTGCTACCACGCCCGGCTGATTCCTTGATTTATTGTAGAGATGAGGTCTCCCCTGCCCAGGCAGGTCTCGAACCCGCGGGCTCAGGCAATCCATTGCATCTTTTAAAAGAACATCCAGCAGAGGTACAGGAAACTTACATGGCCTTCTACTAGAAATTTTTTCTCAGATTTTGGTTGAAATGGATTTTGTAACAATCACAGCATTTTCCAGATACGTTTGCAACCTGCCATAGACTTCTACTCCCTGTTGGTGATCATTCCACATAAAATCATAAGATAGTAATACTTTTTGAGTTGGAGTCTCACTCTGTCGCCCAGGCTGGAGTGCAGTGGCACACTCAAGGCCACCCCATCGCCTCCGACGATCCTTCTGCCTCAGCCTTCCAAGTAGCCAGAACTACAGGTGCAAGCTACCACACCCAGCTAATTTATTATTTATTGTAGAGACAAGGTCTTGTCAAGTTGCCTGGGCTGGTCTCGAACCCGTGGGCTCAGGCAATCCACTTGACTTGGCCTCCCAAAGTGCTGGGATTATTGACTGAGTCACCAAGCCCAGCCAAGATATTAATACTAAATAACCTCACCGATTTGTGAATAAAGTTTTAATATCATTCCATGCTATAGAGTCTGTGATGTAGATGATCAGGTCAGGGAAACCTGAGACCTCACCCTGCTGGCGGCCAACTGTGTCTGGCATCTGCTCACACTCAAGCCCTGCACCTCGTCCAATGCTGCATGAGTATCATCTGTGAAACCTGATAGTTTGAGAGACTGTATCCTGCTTTAGTGCCTAACCCCTCCCCATCAGCTCCAACTCAGACTTTGAGGGTCAGCTGTCCACCTACCTGTTTTCCCAGCTCTAACCTGAAAAAAGGCTGCCTGCAATCCAGTGTTGTGAGCATTCAGCAGGTGACAAATACTTGTGAAGCTCATAGTCGAATGCTCGCATGTCTTCCAGGAATTATTGGTACATTGTGCTGTCACAGTCTAATTTGTTGAGTGAGTGAATGTTGATGGCTGACAAGGATAGTGTTCATGAAAACTCTGCAAATCAGGGTATATTTAGGAAGAGCCGTATAAGTATTCGGAGAAATTTTTTCAAAAGGACTTCAAAGGAGGATTCTGGACTATCATCTGCCTATCTGAGCACGGGCCCATTTTCTCATCAGTAAAATGGAAATAATATTATTTGCTTCATGTTTGAGAATTAAGTGAAAAAACATGGCACCTGATAAATCTACCATTCCCTTTTGGGTGATTAAATCTTTCATTAGCACTGATATTCTCCCCTCTTTAGAACACAACTGAAATACATAATTAATGCATTCTGTTAACTCAAAAGCCAGAAAGTTTTATTCTGATATATAAAACCAAGAAAACTTTAATACATAATATGACATAGTTTTGTTTTAAAGAAGAAAAGAAAATGTCAGAAGCACAGACTTGGGTAGAAAAATACGCTTAAGCAGCTGTTCCAAGCAGTTCATAATTTCTAAAATCATGAACAATAGCGCACAAATCTCAAAGCTTCTTTTCTTTAAAAAATTATTCACATTTGCTTAACAACTTAAAACATGGTAAGAAACATAACCTTTCTTCTTGGTAGCAGACCCAGTTATTTAGCAGATATTCAATACCCAACAATAATTTAGTAAAATAACATTTCCTTTGCAATAGTCACTCAGCATTAGACTTTTGGTTTTATAAGACTTGTCTCTTTAAAAAAACACTTCCAAATGCTGGGTACCAAACAAGATACTCTTACAGTTCATCAGAGCCCATCAGTTTGGAAGGATCTGGATCCTCAAGTGAGCCCTCACAGGGGTAACATCTTTGGTCTTCCCTGTGCTTAGGAACAAAGGGTCAGTGAGTCAGCCATTGCATACAAATAACAAAATCAAACATAGGTGCAGGAAACCACACTCCTCAGCAAAAGCTATTTCTGCCCAGTAAACAAATTCGTTTGCAGGTTACCTGATGTTAAATTACCACCACGATACCAGCATCTAACATCCTAGAGGAAAATCCTATGTGCTTATTGGATGGGCCCTCAAATCCAAGTGCATTCTTTTGTTTATTGGGCAGTGGAAAGAATTTTCTTTTCACTTAATAATCAGAAAAATGAAAATGTTGAGATGCACCAGTTTTCCATCTGTTTTCAGCTGGACATACACGAAGTCACGACAGTTCTGCCACTGACCAGCAGGTGGTGCTGGACCACAAGGAGAAGCAGCAGGAGGCGCTCGCAGCTCTGGCAACCTAGAAAAATATTTTTACCTGTATTTACAGGAAAGATTTATTTGGTCAAAGTTTAGTTCTCAAAGTACAAATGTAACATTTTCTCCCTGACGTTGTATTCCAACAGAAAACATACTTCATATAAAATTTAATTGGATCAAACACGAAGAAACCTTTAAAATTACTAAATATATAAATGTTGCTAGAAGATCAAAGTGACAATGAATTCAGTTTTTGCTAAAAATCATTAAGTTCTGGCTGGGCGTGGTGGCTCAAACCTGTAATCCCAGCACTTTGGGAGGCCGAGATGAGGGGACTGCTTGAGCCCTCGGGTTCGAGAACAGCCTGGGCAACTTGGCGAGACCTCGTCTCTACAATAAATCACAAAATTAGCCAGGCATGGTGGTGTGTGCCTGTAGTTCCAGCTACTTGGAAGGCTGAGGTGGAAGGATTGCTTGAGCCCAGCGGGTGCATGTGAGCATGCCACTGCGCTCCAGCCTGTGTGACGGAGTAAGACGCCAACTCAAAAAAATAAAAATCATTAAGTTCCATGTGACTTCTTAGAGTTAAAAACGAGAACTGACCATTTAATTCTATAAATGAAAATTAGCATGTATTAATTGTGACATAAACAAAGACAACAGAACTTCTATCGAAACAAATGTGCTTTCAAAGCCCTCACTGGAGGTGTGTGGTGCTCCTCAATAATTTCTGCTGAAAACATTTCAAAAATTGCCCTCAGAGTCCATAAACCCATCATGTCCATGACCTGGTCCACAGGAAAGGCTGGTTGTCACCTCAGAGTCAGTGCTGGCTTTCATTCCACTGCCACTGCTGAGCTCTACCTTCCAGTCCAGCGGAGCTGGCTGCTTCCCTGCGTTAGAGTTACCCTCAAAGGCAGACGGGCCACCTCTGGTGGTCACAAAAACAGCCTCCCACCCCGGGGACCATTCCACAACTGCCGGTGCCAGGACGTGCCCATGTCCAAGGCCCATTTGGTTTTAAAATATGAGTATAAACACTGAAGATCTGGGATGCATCTCCATGGTCGTGCCCACTACAGGTTTGGGTGCCTTTGTTCTTAAAAACCAATCTCTTGCCACTGATATCAGCACATCAGCCCTCATGCAAGTCAGCAGAAAGCACCATGAAATACTGCTGATATCAAGGAGCATATCTTGCATGGGCTAAGTTAAAAACACGAATCTATTTTTTAAAAAAGTAATTTTAAAGCTTCATTTAAATAATGAAGTATTTTCAAAATGTAAATTTAAACATTTTAAGATGTAAAAATGAAGCATTTTCTGCACTTGGGCAGATCTTTTCTATCACTTTGCAAAGGCGCTGGGAACCACACTCAGGCCATGTGTAGTGTGTGTGTGCACCGACATAGCTTAAGCTCGGTGGAGAAATTCTCTAAAAACAGCATTTGTATGTTCGGTCCAGAAGTTGAAATAAAGCGCGGGGCTGACGGTGACGATGAGGTTGTGGCTGTTGGCGATCATGTCCGTGACTCGGCCCAGCGTCTTCCCGGCCACCACGATGCCGGTCACCTCCAGGAGCCCGTCGTTCACGGCCAGCAGCCCGGTGCTCTCGGCCAGGCCCCCGGGCAGCCAAACAACAAAAAGGGAGAGAGGAAGCAGACCGTCCTCCCCTCACTTTAAAACAGGAACACACGCTTGGGACACATTTCCCCTCGACACCGGCGATCACTGTTTTCGACGGGCCCGGCCGCCCGCGCGCCTAGAGCGTGACTGCCGGGCCGTGCTCCTCCACCCCGCCCTGCGGCAGCACCAGGCTGTGGCGCGGGTCGGCCTTCAGGGAGCTGAGCAGTCTGTGGATGCTGCCATTGCTCTCGCGCGCCGCCCCGTCCAGGAGCAGGTCCCGCTGCAGCCGGTGCGCGAGGCCTGTGCCGTTGACGCGCGCCAGGCTGGGTGCGTGCTGGGGCCTGGCGGGCCGAGGGGGCTCCGGGGCGCCCTCGATGACGACGTCGGCCTCCTCGTCGCTGTCCGCCTCGTCGGGGTGGAAGTTCTGCAGGACGCGTGGGGCCGGCGGGCCGGGGTCCAGGGCCTGGCCAGAGGCTGCGAGATGAAGATGCCGGGCACCTTCTCCAGCCCGTGTGGCGTGACGCGCACGCTGGCTCCGTCGCGGATGTAGAAGCCCAGCGGCCTCTGGCAGCCGTGCCGGTACAGTCGCACGCGGCGGTGCGTCTCTGGCAGGACGTCCACGTCGATGATGGAGGACACCGGGCGGAAGTCGTGCGGCAGGCCGATGTCCAGGTGCGCGCGCCGGCGCAGGCCCTCGTCCCGCAGCGCCACCAGTGCCTTCTTCTTCCGGGACAGAGTGCCCGCCCCGAAGTTGTAGTGGTCGGCCTCCTCTGCGTGGGCACAAAGGGGACAGTGAGTGGGGGGAGGGGCAGCCAGAAAGCGCGCGCCCGCACCGAGGGCAGGCAGCACAGAGAACTAGAACCCGAGGCCGGGCCCCAGGGGCCCGTTCAGTGACCTCTTTCAGCCGCCTGCGGCAATCCTCCGATCTGCGTAGGAGCCCAGGCAGAAAAACCAGAGACATTAAGGACCTTGCATTCACGGTCAAACACGCAGGAGCTGAACGTCCCTTCCACCAACTGACACGCAAAGGCACTGGAGTAACTCAGGGGCTGTTTTTCTGCCCACCTGATCCAAACAGCACTGGGGCCAAATTCAAGTGCAGTCACTTCTCTAAAATGAACTCTCTAGAGCTCTCCAAACTTCACCACAGACGCCAGGTTAAGAGATGGTAGTAAGAGCCTGGAACAAAGAACTAACAACAGGTGGAAGGTTTAAGTGTGCAGGAGTCTGGTGAGTGTGACACCCCAGCAGAGAGACACCAGGAGTTTTCAGGGAGATAGGAGGCTGGACTACAGGACTTCTTAAGCTTTACCCAGTCAAGTTCTTAAAAACAATTCCTCCACATATTTTTTTCTTCTTCAACTATAAGACAGAGACTCAGTTCTTTTTTCAGATTCATCATGTATAAGAAAGAGCATTCATTTTTTTTTTCCTATTTGTAAGCACCCATGAATTAATTCTACAGTGTTTGCTAACCAGCAATTCAGTGTAACTTAGCAGAGAACAGAACCATTCCTGGGCTTTGTTGGTTAGCAACTGATGAGGTGAACAAGCAGATGGAGATGGGAGGGAATGTGCCGTCCTTTTGCTTCCCGAAGAGCCTGCACACCGTGTGCCAATGTTATCTGGAGGTAGATGAACGCTCAGGGCCCACCCTATGCAGGCTCATGGTATGACATCCCGTGTACCCACGGAGCACCCACAGGCTTGTGGCATGACATCACGTGCTTGTGGAAGTGTGAACACTTTACCCTAAAGCTGGGCTACTGTAAAATAAAAGTCAAATGGATTAATCAACCAGAAAGGCATTGTAAGGAGCTCAGTCTAAAGTAAATATAAAGTAAGGGATTGTGGCATTTGGAAACTCTGAAGAAACATTTTCCTCAAGAAACAAAATAATTCTTCCTTTGATTTTCATAGTAAACCTCTTCTGTGTCTACGAGGCTCTGTAGACAGGTATTTCAGGGAGCAGACAGAAGGGCTTGATCCCCATGGAACCTTCCTCCCAGGACACACACGAGTCTGTGGCTCTGCACACGCGGTCCCATGGAGTCCACTGCATCTCACTGCGGTCTACTCTCTGGGCTTGGAGACCGACTCCTTTACTTTGCCAGTGAAAATCTGACCAGGTATACCACTTCTTGCCCTTCCTCCCTTTTGTCAAGGGGTGACCATTTCTCTGAAAAGTGCTCCCGGCTCCCAGGCCCCTGGGGAAGGCTGGCACATGGGCACCCCAAATCCGACTTCCTTCTTTATTTACGTGGCTGCGAGAGACAAAAGGCTGATGGATTAAAAAGAAACCACAGGCGGGGGAAGCTGGGTAAGAGAAAAGGGAAAAGAGAAGGAAAGTGAGTCAGTGACAGTCCTGGGAGCCGGCAGAAAGTTCTCTTAATTACCTATCAACAAGAATATCTCTCTGGGCTGAATTCCTGCCAAAAAGGTGTGGCATTTCTTTCAACTTACAAGAACCAAATGCCCACCCTCCCGACAGCACACAGGACTGCCAAGCACACCCCAGCCAGGAGGACTGGGAGCCCCCCTATGAACAGGCAGCTCCTCGAAGGAGAGACTGCCAGGCCCCAGGGGTCAGTCAGCTTCTACATTTTGGCGAGCAGGCAGGCCCTGTTATGATTTGCTTTGGGGATGTGGAACACTGTTGACAGCTCTGGAAAGGACTTCAAAGACAAAATTACTTCCACCACAGAGGCAACATTCAGGCAGCTTGGAAAGGCAGCCGGTGCTTGGGCGTCTCATCCCTCAACCCAGCAGTGCCGTGGCTGCCTAGACGAAAAGGCCCTGGCAGAGGCTCTGGAACATGCTAGAGGCAGCAGGATGAACACACCCGGGAGCCAGGACGCACTAGGGCGAGGACAGTTGCCAGCACTCAGCACATACCTGCCCCCAACTGAGTCTGCCCAGCATCGATCATAGCACCAACGGAATTATCATCGTTACTTATTCCATACTGACGCGTGGAGGTGAGGTCTGGATGACTTTTAAAATTATATTTGTGATATTCCTTCCCAGGTGTGGTTGGCCTGTATCTATCAAGTCTCTTTCTATACACTCACAAACACGTGCATGGGTAGGGCTGTCTGTGCTTGTTTTATTGAAACGGGATCTCAGCTCTTGGCCAGCATCCAGCCTCCCTGCACCTTATGGACTCTGCCAGTGCTTATTCGGTGACCTCAGGGACACAGAGGAGTGAGCAAGTCCCTGCCCTGAAGCAACCATGAAGCCAGTGGGAGGGAGAAAGACCTCATTTTAAATACAACCCACGGGAAACACCACAAGACTGGACGTGCGCAGACACAATGGGAACAGTGAGGGGTCTGGGGAGAAGGATGGCAACTCACGATGCCTGGGGGTGAGGTGAGTAACCTGGAGTTCATATGCAGGAGGGTGAGGGGCACCGGGAGGAGGTGCATCTGTAGGGCTGTCAGGTCCAGCGGCTGCCGCTGGTTGGACTGACCAAGGGCCTGGGACTGAGTAAACTCTCCCCAAATTCCAGTAAAGGCATCTGCCTGGTGAAGGCTTGCTCTCACTGGGAGCGGGTGTGGACCTAGAGGAGGTCAGGTGGAGGATGGGATCTCCCAAGGCTCAGGTTAGCCCCATTTCCATGACACAGGTTCTTTCCAAGGGGTCTACTCGCATAACAAAGGCAAGCCTGTAGGTGGTATGTTGCGAAGCAGGTGACCGCCCTCATGCTGCTCTTTGGGGGTGGGCACTCGGGACTCTTTGCTGTTTTGAGGCAGGAAGGAAGCAGAGCCTCCCAGAAAAGATAGCCTGTATGCAATGGTGCATTTCCACGTGTGAGGTTCTGAACAGCCTCTGAGGCCTGCAGTGCACAGGCAGAGTGAAGGGAGGCAGGACCTGGGTGAAGCGAAGTGCTGCCGCGCCCAGCGTCCTCTTTCTTTCTACCCCGGACGCCCAGAATTTCAGATGTGATTCCATCTCCTCTCCCAGGGCTGGCTTGTTTTCAAGCCCCAGTTCACCAGCCACCTTCCTGAAGCCCCAACACTAGGCTGGGCCGTCCGCCTACATGGCACATTTCTTTCAGTGAAACCACAAGCATGTCTGCGTCAGGAGGGCAGCCCGGTCCCTGTGGGGTGGGCGAGTGCTCCGATCACATTCCTGGTGGACCAACTGAGGATCAAGTTCAGAGCTGTGGATACAGAGAAGGGCACCATGGGGGTCCTCCTCTAAGGGGTCTACAAGTCACTTAGGCTGCAATAAAAGCACATGTGTGGACTTCTGCCTGCAGGAGGGGTTGAGTGGTGAAGTTCTTCCCATCCCACCCGCTAAATTCAACAAAAACCCTGGATGATACACACAAAACAAGATGACACAGGGGAACAAAGGCAAACTAGCTGGGGCCTCAGTACGGTGCCCCCCTCCCCCCGGATTTTCTCTTTGCCTCATTGGCCCAGACTCAGAGCTAAAGGAGCCAGTCACCTGGACATGCCAATAGACACAGACCAAAAGACCCCAACATAAGTCTGCTGTGTCTGTCCAAAGACCAGAAGAGGCAGCCTGAAAGGACAAAGCATGTTGGACAATAACTGCTCCACCTGTCCAAACACAGCAGGAAGAGATGCCACCCTGCCCCACTCAGAGCAAGGGCCAGGCATGGGGTAAAAACCCAGGACTTTTTAATCTTTTTTTCCATGGGCTCCACAGCCCTGAGGAGGCCTCTCCTCTCAAAAACACTCAGAGGCTATTGTAATATCCCCGGGCCAAGCCTGCCTGGCCTCCACATCCTCCAAATCTCAAGGGGCGCTGTCTCTGTGACATGTTTTCTTTTTACCTAAAGAGCTCACAGCTTATGATCAGCATGCTTGAGTACTTTTTGCCAGCTTCACATTGCTCTTTCCTGTGTGGTGTCTGCATGCTGTGTCCACAGTAAGAGGATGAAGCTGTGCGTCCTGCGGGCCTTCAAGTACTTGAGCAGAGAGCAGCATTGTTTACCCGTCCAACAATAACGTGACACAAAATCCTAGCTAACTTCAAATTAAGCCTTTCAATGATAGGTCTTTCCTTCTAGAACTTTAGTAAGGTTTATTTTTTTTTTTTTAAATGGTATTAGGTTAACCTCTAGGAATTTTCCAGAAAAACATTATAATTTATCATTTCCACTTATTTCCTAAGAAAGCTACCACTTTGCCACCATCTGGGCCTGTAAACAAATGCTGTTTCTCGTCACTTGTGTTTTCCTTCTGAATCCAAGGCTGGCGTGTCGGCAGGACACAGCCTCGGCTCCCTGACACCATATGGTCAGGTCGGCACGCATGCAGCACCCCGTCCTAATCATTAACTAATCCTTTCCTCCTCTCAGCTGCACCCCAAATTAAACCAAGGCCTGGAGGCAGGGCTGTGTGCGTCTCTCCTGGCAGCTCTACCTGGGATCTGGAATGCCTTTAGTGGGACGCCTTTAGCCAAGCAGGCAGCACTGCTTTGGACATCTGTGCCACAGTAGATACTGTTGACAGACCACCAAGCGAGGGTTGTGGGGGACCAGGAGGATTCCTTATCTCAGTGGAAAGTTCTGGAATTAGGTTTTTTAGAGAGGCAGGAAGCTGGGCTGCTCTCTGCCTTTTGACCACCTGCAATGCTGGCGTTCTCACTGAACATTGGTGCCCACGCTGTGGAAAGCACAGGTTCCGGAAAACTGGAGATTTTCCAGTTTGTTAGTGTCATGCTTACTTTCTAGCAATTCATACACAGAAATATAAACTATTTCCCATATTTACCGGTAAGTTAGAATGTTGTTATAACCAAAAGCAGCCCTTACTTTAAAATAATGTAGTATAATTTTGTTCAAAACACTGCTAATTCCATCTAGAAAGCATACCAGCACAGAGGTGGCAGCTTCCAAGTTCATCATCCTAATTTTGGGGATATACAGTTTTGGTTTCAACATAGTATCACTAGACACTGTCGTTTTCAACATTATCAATCCACTTTAAATTACAGTAAAATATTCTAGCTGTACCAGATAAATATTTGAAACTGAATGTTGGTGTCAATTATTAAACTAAATGCACATATCTCCCCCTCCCTTAGAATCTGAAGGCATCAAGTTCATTGAAAACAACTGATTATAACCTCCCCATTGTCAGATCTAATTCATTACTAAACATGAAAACACACAATGGCTCAGTGCCAGTGTATCTTTTTTACAAGTAATATTTTCAACTTTCTGGTAAACGTCCTCTGTAGGTATCATCAGGCAAGTGGGGAGAACCTTGGCCCTGTCCGTGCTCCCTCGTTACAGGGCGCACGACTGCTTACAAAGCACTCACTCGGCACTTCCACCTTCCCAGGGGTCTTCAGGGCAGCACAACTGTCCCACCTGGCAGACCAGAAAGATGACTTTAGGGTGAATCTGGCCATGGTAGTGTCTCTCTTAACTACCTTCCCACCACCCTAGGGGGTTGTTATCATTGGGCACCCTCAAGGTCCCTTTCTCTATATCATGGCTGCCTCTTTTTTTTTTTTTTTTTGAGTTTGAGTCTCACTCAGTTGCCCAGACTGGAGTACAGTGGCCGCTCCCGGCCACCGCAGCCTCGCCTGCTGGGCTCCGGCGATCCTTCCGCCTCAGCCTTCCGAGCAGCCGGAATTACAGGCGTGCGCTACCACGCCCGGCTAATTTTTTGATTTATTGTAGAGATGAGGTCTCGCTGCCCAGGCGGGTCTCAAACCCGCGGGCTCAGGCAATCCCCTCACCTCAGCCTCCCAAAGGCGAGGGTTTACAGGCTGAGCCACTAAGCCCGGCTAGCTGCCTCTTTTTTTTTTAGCGATCCTGCAATTACAAACACCCAGCAAACCAGGGCCCCTAACTTTTTCTCTCTATTGTGCTGGCTAAACTCTTAACACCCCATGCTGACCCCTCTGGACTTGACCCTGCGTTTCCAACTGCCATGGTTTATTTAACTGTGCCTCCGAGGGAGTTTTAGCAAATTTAAAGATGTCAGGAGTCAGCCACTCCCTTTAGGGTCCAAGGTGTCAACATATGGGATAATTATTACCTTTCAGTATAAGACATGGATCAAAACAATGACAATGAACAATTACAACTGGGACCTACTGGACCCCATTAATCACACCCTTGCCATGGGTCCTCTGTTGGGATGCCCACCCAGGAGCAGCATATCACGTGTGGACACATATGTACGATGGCACAGGGAGAGCGCTGAGGACAGGGCACCTCAGGATAGTAAGCAGGGAGCCAGTCCTCCTGATGATGCATATTCAAGGGTTCAGGGGTCTAGAAGACCCGGGAGGGAGGAGAGTCCTACAGGAAACCCCCATGACAAGCAAGGCAGCAGTGCTGCTTTGCCACATTCTCATACAGTCTCGGGGTCCTGGGAGGAGGTGCTGCGGGTGGTTGGGCCAGGTCACTAAGACGTCCCCAGGTCCATCCTCACTCCTTCTCCCAACATCTCGGATGTCCTGAACCATGTCTCCCTCTCAGGGATGTGTAGTGAGGTGGACTAGCACAGGAACACAACCCAGGAGTAGTGTTCACCGGTTTTTCGAGGAGCAGAGAATGTACCCCCTTACTGTGCAGCACTCCTCACTGACCCAGCAGGCAGACCACCCAGGACTTGTGCAAAGGCAGGTTCTGAAGCCTGGGCCTGGAGTTCACCATCAGTCTCTGGTATGATGGATGCTGTGGGTTCATGGACTAATTCTGAGTAATAAGTGCTGATGAGCTAAGGAATGCCACCACTGGCAAATAGTTTTTTAAGCTTTTTTAAGGATGAACAAGGTAAGGGGCAAAAGAGTAGCTGGTTCAGGAGGGCGGGGAACATGCAGATACTTCATAAGAGCAGCTGTGTATGATTCTGAAGAGACGGGCTGGTCATGGGCTTTACTTATGCGTCCAAGGACCAGCGTCATCACTCTCCCAGCATCCAAGGGCCCAGGACACGTTCGGCATCGAACACCCTGCCCGCTTCCCAGTGAGCTGTGGGAGAGGTGTGAGAGAATTTATATATAGCCTTTGCCTGTCTGCAGTGGAGGACACAGAAAGGAGCCAGTCCCACCACCACCTTGCGTTCAGCCCAGTCTGCACAGAACAGCAGTTCAATTTCAAACTAATAACACCAGGGCAATAATACTGTAGAATTTCAGACAACAACCTACCTCGTTATCACTTTTAAAATATAAACCATTGCATGTGGACTTTATTAGTAAGAAATTCCAAACTATCTTAAAAATTTGTTCTAAAGAATGCCCCATTCCTAAAATTCCAACTTTGGTTTCTAAAATACCTTTCTTACAAGAGCAAAATTGTCACTGCTTCTTTTTCAAACAATATGTAAAATCTTATATTTTCCACAAAGCAAACAATCAGAGAGTTACATTTTTTTCAGGCAAATGTCTACCCACCTTCTTTCCGTATCCTGTTTCATTCAAATTAAATTATATTTTCTTCTTTCATTTCTATTTCTAGATATCCTCAATGAGGGGGGAAATAGAAATCTTATGAAGCTTTGACAGTCACAAGTTTTCAAACTAAAGACTGTCTAAGAAATAGTTTCTTACAAAAGAGCCCCTCCTATCACATTTGTGCTTGGCATGGATTAAAACTGGTCCTGATGCTCCCGTGAGAAAGGGTGGGAAACTGGTAAAGCCCGCCTCTTTCTAAGGTTTTCAGGGCCATCCTTCTGGACAAAGCCATCTGACTGAACTTTGGCAAACAGAGAAACAGGAGACATCCCCTTCATGCTCTTTTTGCTCAAGGAGGGGGACTGCTTGCACCTGAGGGCTCAGGTTCTGAGGGTTCAGATGGTGTGCAGGGCAGTGATTGGCACCTCTCAGCCAAAGGCCCTTTTCCTTTTTCCATCAGCCATTCCCTGAATAGGATCGGAAAGTGCATCAAGGTTCCATTTCAGATTACTGCCGCAAAATATGGCTACAGAGGGAAGACCACAGAGAGGCTGGCTTATTGGTGCCACGTGTGGCCTGCACTGTGAGAACTAGCTAGCTGAGCCCCCAGTGGCTCATCAGAGACCCCGACTAACTCCCTGTCCACCCGCCAGCTGCTAAGGACCATGCTGTTTTCTTGGCATGCAACCCCACAATGCAGAATCACCTTGACAACGTTGGCTTCCATCACTCTGGGATCCTAAACTGCATCATACTGTGAAACTTCCAGAATGATCCTAAACTCACTGGAGCACCTGCCTGTTTGGACGGATTGTTTCTAATTGATTAGGGAGGCTTCAGCCAGGACACAGGCTTCAGGGCACCGCCCCCTGCCCCACACCGAAGTGCGCAGAGCAAAGACTTCCCTCCGCTCCCCAGACCCTTTCCCTCTGTTTCCCCAGCACCTGGTGAACTCACCAGGCCGTCTTTTGAGTTCTGAGGATGTGTGAGTGATATGCACAGGTTCTGAGCCTCCCCTGACTGCCCACAAGGTCTCTAGGAAAAGGGTCTCCAAGATTCAAAAAGACACGTTTTAGATCTCACGTAAGATAAAAACAAACTTACATTTGGAGACTCTGCCTGGCTGCTAGTGTTGCCCTAAACAGAGATGCTGACAGACGGACAGATGGATGCAGGAACTACATGGGCAATGCAGGCTCAGCTCTCCCAGAAGATGGGTAGGAACTTCCTAGCAGGGACCACACTCCTAAAAGAATGTTTAGCATATTCAGGTTAAATGCAGCCAAACACAAACTTGAAAACATGGGAGGCAGGGGCTAGGCCAGCAGCTCATTCCAGGCCATTCAAAGCCTCTGTCCCCAGCCAAGGATTGGAGGTGCCTCTGCTAATTAGCTTCATGCTTGTCCTAGGGACCAAACTGGAGTGGGCAAATAAATTCAAATCGGCTGACAGCTACCCTCTGGGAAAGAGTTTTACCAGATTTATTCAAGAAGTGAATAACATATACCATAGATGTCTAGGAATTCCCAACAAAAAAGTTGACGCACTTTAGTTTTAACTGGCAGACTAGCAGAACACTTTTCTCTTTGCAGTTAGCTGTTACAGCGATGCTATGACAAAAATAAAACTTGTTTACAGGCAGCGATCCAATCTGCTCACCACACTGTCACAAAACACAAGGACTTAGAAAAGCGGCACCCACAAACATGACCCCACACTGTCTACTACATTCTCGCTTCCAGACCCAGAGGAACAGAGGCAGAGGCCTCAGCCTTCCCGCTGGACATTCAGGGGCTGGGGTCTCAAGCAGCAGGGGCCCCCCCTTAGGCCAGCCTGTTAGAGAAGGGGGGGCCCTCTTCTGTACAATTGCAGTGAACACCCGGTCAGGTCTTGACCTAAGATGGGAAGATGACTGGAGTCCACAGACGGGAGCACAGGCCAGCTAGGAGGCCTAGGAGGGAGGGGGTTTCCAGGCAAGGCGAGCAGGTGAACTTCAGGGAGGGATGGGGGAAGGCAGGCCAGGGTGCTGAGGCGGGCTCCAAGGGGAGATGGGACCCAGAGGAGGAAAACTGGCAGGGCACAGATGACCCAAGACTCCAAGGCCAGACGTGGGTGATAGGGCTCTCTGCCTCCTGACTGACCACACAGGCAGGTCCACCAGCCTCAGAATCTGAGGTCCAGCATGCTGGGGACAGAGCTCATCTGGCCTCCAGTGGGCACAGGTGCAGAAGGAAGGCTCCTCTGGAAGGCTCAACTAGCAGGCCTCATGGGCCATCCCTGAGGGCTTATGGTAAACACACCAGCTATGCCTGAGGTTGCATGGGCATCTGACGTCACAGCATGTAGTATCTGACGTCACCACGTACGGCATAGCATGTAGTATCTGACGTCACCACGTACGGCATTCCGGGGGTGAAGCATGAGGCACTACAGTTTTTGTTGTTGTTTTGGGGGTCAGGGTCTCATTCCATCACCCAGGCTGCAGTGCAGTGGCACGGTCATGGCTCACTGCAGCCTTGACTTCCTGGGCTCAGGCGATCCTTCTGCCTCAGCCTCCAAGTAGCCAGGGCTGCAACTGCGTGTCACCACACCTGGCTAATTTTTTATAGAGATGGAGTCTGGCTATGTTGCCCAGCTGGTCTCAAACATCTGGGCTCAGCAGTCCTCCCGCTTCAGCCTCCCAAAGTGCTGGGATTATAGGCATGTGCCCCCGTGCCACGCCTAGGTTCAGTTTTATCTGGCCTGGTAGGAAGGACCTTCCATGCAGTCAGGTCTGACATGCCTAGAGTCCCACAATCCCAGGAGACCTTGACCTGAGACTGGGCAACCCTAAGAGGGGTGGCTCTGTGCTGGCCATGCACGCATCACCAGTAGCATCTCCTCTCCTTCCTGCCAGGCCAGGGCCACTCCCTTAGAGGTCATCCATACACCCTGGAAAGCATCCTCTGTTTTTCAGGTGCTCAGTGTTCTGGACATCAGTTATAGTGTCATCACCAATATGATGAAGGGGGTGAAGACCAGGAACAACACCTCAGGAGCACAGGACTTGGCCTGCCTCATGGGACTATCACCCCTGAAGCAGCAGCTTCAAGAACACGTGACACTCTCCTCAAACTCACCAATGTATACTGGGTTCACACACTGGACTAGGAAATCAGACAAAGCTGCCTGAAGTTCCTATGGAATCTGTTCTCCTCCAGCACAGGGGCCACTGGTCTCTGTGAGTCTGTGCTGCCATGCCAGTACACAGAGGTCCTCAATAAATGTTTCTAAAACCACAGAACTGTCCTCACCAGCATCACTCATTAAGTTTTGTTGAGTATTCTGAAATATTTATTTCACAGTTTGCAAAGATGGGAGGTGACTGGGAAGTCTAAGAAAGCTTGAGCTTATAAAATGAGGGTCTGCTTTCTGAATTAATATAAACAAGGAGATTTAAAGTTTAAAGCTTGTAACTGAAGTATTTGCCACTGGACTCCTGGTCACCTGCTTATATATTTACTTAGTATCTGTACCAGGCTTGGCTCTATGCTATATATCAACTTTTAAACTTGTGTTAATATTGAAATTTTGACCCCCCTCACCATGAATCATGAATGTTCTTAATGGCATCCAGATTGGTGAATTCCTTTCAGAAGGCGTTCAACATACTTTGCCCAGATCCATCAGAGGAATCACAAACTACAGCAGCTCTAGCCTTACAAAATGTAATTCTTAAATCATAAGGCTTGGAAGTCAAAATCACCCCTTCCATGGGCTGAAGAGTGGATGTTATGTCAAGGCATGAAAACAACATTCATCTTGTACCTCTCCAAAAGAGCTCTTGAGTGACCAGGTGCATTGTCAACAAATAGAATCTTTTTTTCTGAGCAGTAGGTCTCCACAGTGGGTATAAAATATCCAGTAAACCATGCTGTAAACAGATGTACTGTCATCCAGGCTTCGTTGTCCCATTTACAGAGCACAGGCAACGTAGACTTAGCAGCATTCTTAAGGGCCCTAGGATTTTCAGAATGGGCAATGAGTACTGGCATCAACTGAAAGTCACCAGCTGCACTAGTCCCCAACAAGAGAGTCACCCTATCCTGTGAAGCTCTGAAGCCAGGCATTGACTTCTCTGGCTATGAAAGTCCTAGATGGCATTTTCTTCCAGTAGAAGGCTATTTGATCTACACTGAAAATCTGTTGTTAGTGTAGCCACCTTCATCAGTGATCTCAGCTAGATCTTCCAGAGAACTTGCTCTAGCTTCTCTATCAGCACGTACTGCTTCACTTTGCACTTGGATGTTGTAGAGACAGCTTCTTCCTTAATCCTCATGAACCAACCTCTGCTGGCTTTCAACTTTTCTCCTGCAGCAACCTTACCTCCTCTCTTAGCCTTCACAGAACTGAAGAGAGTTAGGGCCTTGTTCTGGATTAGGTTTCTGGATTTGGCTTAAGGGACTGTTGTGGCTGGTTTAATCTTCTGTCCAGACCACTCAGAGACTTTCTGTGTATAAGCAAGTGGCTGTTTCACTTTCATATCATTCGTGTGTTGACTGCAGTAGTGCTTTTAATTTCCTTCAATAACTTTTCCTTTGCAGTCACAATTTGGCGAACTGTTTGGCCCAAGAGGCCTAGCCTTTAGCCTACCCCGGGTTTTGACCTGCCTTCCTCACTAAGCTTAATAGTTTCTGGCTTTGGATTTAAAGTGAGAGATGTGTGACTATTCCTTTCACTTGAACACTTAGAGGCCCCTGCAGGGTTATTAACTGGCCTAATTTAAATATTGTTGTGTCTCAGGGAAAATGGAGGCCTGCAGAGAGAAGGAGAGATGGGCGAATGGCCAGTTGGTGGAGCAGTTGGAGCAGTCAGAACACACACAATATTTATCAATCAAGTTCACAGTCTTTTTTTTTTATTTTTAATTTTAAATATGTGGGGTATGAGTCAGGGTTAGGTATACAAATGTTATGCAGGTGCCTTTGTTGATGAAATGTGCTTCCACTTCCCCCCAGCAGTTTCACATTACTGTCAATCCCACCTTTGCCCTCCCCTGGCAGTTTCCCACTATTGCCAATTCCTTTCTTATAGTATTATGATAGTTGTTCAAGGTCTGCTTATGAGGAAGAACATGTGATACTGGGTTCTTTGTTTCTGTGATAGATCACTCAGTGTTATAGTCTCTAAGTCCATCCAACTTGCTGCGAAATTCATAATTTTTTCCTTCTTTATGGCTGCATAATATTCCATCATGTATACGTACCACATTTTTTTATCCAGTCCTCTTCTGAACGGCAGCATGGTTGGTTCCATGTTTTTGCTATTGTAAATAATGCGGCAATAAACATGCATGTGCAGGAATATCTTTCATGGAGTGATTTGAGTTCCTCTGGGTATATTCCTAGTAGGGGGATTGTGGGGTCATATGGGAGGTCAATTTTTAGATCTTTTAGGAATAGCCACACTGTTTTCCACAGAGGTTGTACTAGTTTACACTCCCACCAATAGTGTAGAAGCATCTGTGGTTTTTTGAGTTATTGACAATAGCCATCCTGATGGGATTTAGGTGGTATCTCAGTGTAGTTTTAATTTGCACTTCTTTGATGACGAGTGAGGCTGAACATTTTTTCATGTATCTGTGGGCTGCTCGTACGACTTCTTTTGAGAACTGTCTACTCACATCTTTTGCCCACTTTGTAATGGGGCTGTTTGTTTTTTTCTTTTCAGCCCAGTTGAGTTCCTTGTAGATCCTAGATGTTAGGTTGTTGTCAGATATATAGTTGGCATATATTTTTTCCCAATCTGTGGGCTGTCTCCCTGAAGTTCATAGTCTTATAAGGATGTAGTTTGTGGTGCCTCAAAACAATTACAACAGTAACATCAGAGATATGTGACCACAGATCACTATAACAGACGTAATAATGAAAAAGTTTGAAATATTGTGAGAATTACCAAAACGTGACACAGAGACACAAAGTGAGCACATGCTTCAGAAAAATGGGGTCAACAGGCTTGCTTTACATGGGGTTGCCATAAATCTTCAATTTGGAGAAAAATGCTATATCTGCAAATCGCAGTAAAATGAAATATGCCTATACTTTATACTCTGGGCCCTGTGCTTGTCTGCTCTCACCAGCTGACCCAAAGCCCACTGTGTGTAATCCATCTCCATCAAGGGCCTGAGCAGGCCAGCAGAAGTCGGGCACAGACCACTTGCTGCTGCACCCCTCATGTGGAATTTAGAATAATCCTTGTCTGAAAGGATACCTCTTTTTCTCTACCACTGCTCTCTTTGGCAATTGTTGTGTTTTAAATAACATTCTTTTAAAAATTACAGAAACAATACATGCCCACTGCTGTGTTTTGCAAGCTGTATACATAAACATCATAACATAAAACCACCTGACCCTCCACATTT
The DNA here is from genome assembly GCF_000164805.1 of Carlito syrichta. Lineage (NCBI taxonomy): Eukaryota > Metazoa > Chordata > Mammalia > Primates > Tarsiidae > Carlito > Carlito syrichta. The sequence goes on from NW_007246479.1 coordinate 312,826, forward strand.
TAGGATAACAACAGCGGTGGTATTCCTGTGTGTGGCTCACATGGTATGTTTGATATGACAATTTCCTCATTCATGCTGTAGATCTGGAAGTTAGTTCAGTATAGTATCTGCTCCAGACACCTGCAGTGGCTGCCTAAGATGCCAACGTATGGATCTGCCTGAACTCACTCAACCTATCTCTTGTTGTTGGGCATTTTTAAAGTTTGATTTCACTTTTTGATCTTAGGAATAATGATGAGGCAGACAGCTCTGTGATTATTCCTTAAGGTACGTTCCCAGGTCAGATGGCAAGCCCTTCATGAGGACGCGCATATACATTGTAAAAGAATCCGTCTTGGCTACCCTTCGCAGTTTGAAAGTGGGCCAGCATCCTACACATCCTCATTCAGCCACAAACTCAAAAACAAATTTAAGAAAACTCCACCAGTGTTAACTTTAATTTGCAGTGACAGGAATGATCCGTGCACTGCTTGTAGTACAAAGCAGTTGCCACTGACTGCAAACAGCTCGGGAGCAGATACTCAGCAGCAAACGATATGTTAGAGCTAGAAATGTGCAGAAGGAGGAAAGCAAACCTTGGGTCAAGGCACCAGCTGGCCCTGAGCTGGTGTCCAGTTAGGATGTGAAAAGCGAGGTTGGCGGGTAGCCACATCCCCGTGTGAGACAGGCCTTCTGCCCATGCCTCCCTGGCCAGCTTCACCTGCTGCCAGACCTCCCTGCCAGTCTGGCTGAATGCCTCGAGAGCCCAATCGTCTTCACCCAGCCGCCACAGAGGTTAGCAACTGCTCATGAGCCTGGAGAGTGCACCAGGTCTGCACCCAGCATTCCATTCGATTCTTATAACCGCTCAACAAGGGAGGCACCAGGCAGACACAGCAACGGAGGCACAGAAGTGCTATGTCACTGGGCTGGAGAAGGCCTCAGAATGGCACCCCTACCCCAACATGCATGACCATGGCACATGACCTTTCCTTGGCAACTCTGCTTTTTCCACAGAATCAGATGGATCAGGGCTGTGGGAGAAGACGGCTTCATCAGGCACCGGCATATGGTGCCCCTCTAGCCCTGATACCCTTCACAACCCACTTCCATCCCCAAATTCCTCATCTTTTCGACTCTTCTTACAATATTCCTTGTTCACAAACCACTCACTTTACTACTTTCTATTCAGTTTTTCATTACCTAAAGTGAGAGATAAAGGCTCCTTCTTTCCTTCTGAGGATTAATTTGTCTATTTTAAAGCATCATGAAAAGAAGTAGTAAGAGCTTACTAATCAGCCAAATGGCTGCAGGATCCGGAGATTTGCTGCTGTGAGTTGGCTAAGTTGTGAACCCCCATGGTCACCTGGAAATCACCTGGACCAACACCAGAGTCTCACCTACCCATGAGCAAAATGGCTGCCAGCTCAAATGGTAAAAAAAAAAATTAAAAATAATAGGGAAAGGAAAGAAGGAGGAAGTAAGCAGAGAGAGAGAGAGAGAGAGAGAGAGAGAGAGAGAGAGAGAGACACAGAGAACATGTTTTTCAGTGATGTCATCACGACACACCATGCAGGAGACTTTAGTCGCCAGATCAGTACTGCCTGTTAAAGCACCTCTTCCAGTCCCAGCTTGTCCCAGGGTAGTTAAGGCCAAACAGCTTCCCTCCCCATAATTAAACAACATGCAGACACATACAAAAAATATTCCACTGGATCTAAAAGCAAGCCAGAACAAGATTTTATTCTTAAAGACAACATAACGTCAACATTTTAAAAGTCTGCATATAAGTTGAAAAATAAAATATGCTGTGTATTAAGAAGAAATCCCAAAACTCCCAGGCAGTTTTATCTTTTCCTCTGAACTTTGTTTCAGAACCTTAAGACCTGTCTCTCACTCTATTTTCCCCTCAATCCCCAGCCCATGCAGTGCTCAAAACGATGCAAGACAACATTATAGCATGGAAGTGCCCCTTAAGGGTAGCACTTGAAATCCCACTAAAGTTGCATTCTTCAGAGTGTAGTGTCGGAAGCACTCCTACAGGTGTACCCCATTGCTCTTTATTGCCAGCCAATCTGATTTGCTGAGAATCATCTTCTGCTTTGTGATTTTAGGGCTGTGTTAAGTATTAGGATGATGAATTATTAGGATGAAACAAAGGTACAGGGATGTTGTTCTAGGTTAGGATTTCTATCATCTTCAATATGAATAATAAAAATCTTCAGATCTATGCTGTGCTCTGGTATAAGGCTAGAAGTATGTCTGGCCGGTATGAATTATTAAGGCACACGGAGGGCCATGGATCTCCAAGAAGTGGTTAAATGTGCCCTAAATGTATGTCCTAGCATTGTGGTTGCTTTTATCAGAGCTGATTACAAAGTCAAAAAAGGAACTTTAATAAGCATTTTTAAGAAGTAGTTCAATGCAAGTGCAGAACAAAATGTTAGGTGGTGAATCCATTAGGACCTTCTGGTAGTAAACAGCTCTAAGAAACAAAATTTGTGGTTTGTAGACCCCAAAATGCCAGGGTTGGCAGGTTTCAGCCAGGGACTGACCCAGTGTCTCGGCCTGCCAGGTTGTCTCTTCCCACCTCTGGGCACTTGCTCAGCTTGAGACTCCCTCACACCAGGGGGTCCCAGGAATAGGGGCTGTTGCCCAGAAACCAGCAAACATCTCCTCTGTAGCCTGTTCTGATTCAGGCATTTGGGCCACTCGGGGCCCATCTTGAAGCTGTGGGTGGATGATGCCTTAGGGCTTCCTTCCAGGGCAAAGAAAGAAACCCTGCAAGTCCAGTAGAGAAATGAAATCATGACTGGAGTTGCATATGTTTCGATCCTCTTGCTCTTCATTTCTGGGAAGGAGGCCGGTCCGTGCTGCTTCAGGGCATGGCACCAGACACAGAAACAGGCTACAACAGAGAGGGGACCTGCCCTTGCGGTATCTCCACGGGCATCATCTGCTGAAGGTTTTGTGAGGAGAGGATGGTCCTCGAGGATTCTTCAGGGTTTACCTGGCACTTATCCTCAGCAGGGAACAACTCAAGACCACCCACCTGCCAGAGCAAATCGTCTCCCTTCAAGACCAGGACTGACAGCTCTGGGTCACACCAAGGGCGCCCAGGTTGATGATGGGAGGCAACAGGCACATTCTGACTAGGAGGCCTGATGGTGCCTGTTCAGGACCCATGCAGAGGTGACAGGCAGCCCGCAGGGAGGGTGCCAGAGTTAGGGGCCTGAGCACCACACAGCATGACCTGTAGTATGGGACAGCCCCTCGTAGTATGGGACAGCCTCTGCAAACAAAAGAATCACAGACACAAAGGACTAGCTTTCACCTAAGTGAGGTTTCCTGTAACTTTTAAGCAATAGTCTGTGTCCATTAATATAGGAAAAAATGAATCCCATAGTGTATATTTAGCTTGCTTTAGGATTCTGTTTCTGGGCACAGTGGACTAAAGTGTGACAAAGTCCAATCTGTGCACTTGCCTCTGTAACGCTCTGCCACTCTCTTCCCAGTGAGAGGCTGAGGGCAAGGATAGGATACAAATGGAGAGACAAGAAAGTAGTGAGCAGAAGAGAGCTCACAGTTTCACAAGAGGCATTTAAGAAACATCTTGTTTTGGTTCTGGTTCTCTATTATTTCCCTCTATTAAAAATACCAACCCAAGTTATCCATATTAACTATAAAAAAACTGGAAATAAAAATAATAATTTAAAAATACCTGAAAGCTGTGACTCACTCCTAGGTTACCACTGTCAACATTTGGTATGTCTCTGAAAAGATCATACAGTGCCCACTGCCCTCCCTCCAATCCCTCCTCCTGTGGTATCTTTGGCTGGTTGGTGCTGCCAGGTCACACTCTTCCCTTTGGAGGCTTACTCTGGGTGGGTGTTTCTACCCTCTCCAGGAAAATCTCACAAGAGAAAACAGGAAGAGACAGAAGAGCACCCAGGTACCATCCCTGCTCCAAGTTTTGTGGGGCCAGCAGGGAGCACCGAAGCAGCCCCAGAGATGGGCATGTCCTGGTACCAACATCACTAGCCTGTGTTTGCCCCTGTGCATTGTGTTTAAAAAGATTTTTTAAGATACAATTTACATAACAAAAAATTCACCATTTAAAAGTGTTTAGCTCCGTGGCTTTACTATATCCACTGTACAATGAAGCCATCAACACTAATTACAGAACATTTCCATCATCCTAAAAAGAAGCCCTGTAACTCCAAGACCCTCCTCTCTCCAGCCCTGACAGCCACTAATCTACTTTGCCTCTATAGATTTGCTTGCCTGTTCTGGGCATTTCATATACCCGGACTTACACAACACACAGCCTTTTGTATCTGGCTCTTTCACTTAGCATGTTTTCAAGGTTCATCCATGTTGTGCAAACGCATTTCTTGTTCTGACTGATGATAGTCCTATGGGGATATACCACATTTGTTTATCCATCCATCCACGGATGGACATTTGAGTTGTTTCTATTTTGGGGCTATTGTGAATAATGCTGTTGTGAACGTCTATGTATAAGTTTTGGTGTTGACATAGGTCTTCCTTTCTCTTGGGTATATAACTAGGGGTGGAATTGATGGATGGATGCTAATTCGATGTTTACCTTTTTGAGGAAGTGCCAGACTCTTTTTTCACAGTGGCTGAAACATTTTATATTTCCACCAGCAGTGTGTGAGGGTTATAATTTCTCCATATTCTTTTTTTTTCTTTTTGAGGTGGAGTCTCACTCTGTTGCCAGACTGAAGTACCGTGGCACGATCACAACTCACCACAGCCTCAATCCTGTCAAGTGATCTTTTCACCTTGGCCTCCCAGAGTGCTGGGATTACAGGCGCGAGCCACTGCGCCTGGCCTCTCCACATTCTTGACAACATTTGTTTTTGTCATCTTTGATTCTTACCCATCCTAGTGGGTGTGAAGTGATATCTCATTGTGGTTTTGATTTGCATTTACCTGATGAGGACTGCTGTTGAGCATATTTTCATGTGCTTATTGGTCATTTGTATATCTTCTCTAGAGAAATGTCTATTCATCTATTCAAATCCTTTGCCCATTATCAGCTGGATTATTTGTTTGCTTTTTATTGATATGAGTGTTATTTGCATATTCTGGATACAAGTCCCTTATAAGAAACATGAATTACAAATATTTTCTTCCATTCTGTAGACTTTTTTTTTTCTTGATGGTATCTTTTGACACATGGTTTTAATTTTAATGAAGTCCAGTTTCTCTTTTGTTGTTGTTGCTGTTGCTTGTGCTTTTGGTGTTATATTTAAGAAATCACTGCCTAATCCAAAGTCATGTCCCTGTGCCTTTCTAAGTAAAGTAGCAAACAACAGTATCTGTTGCTCTGGTTTAAAAAACAGAAACATAAATATTACCCTGTGCTTGGGCTCCGGCTTATGAGAGCATTTCTGTGCCTTGGAGAAGTAGTCAGACCAACCCTGAATACCAGGCATTAATAGAAGCTGTCTGGAACCAGCATGATGTAAAAATGAATAATTCCACTACCTAGTGTAGAAAGTCCTAATTTAAGAAATTAAGTACCATCGTGGTCAATCTCCAGTTTCCCAACACCATGACAGTGGGATGCACATCAGGAAACATGTTGCTTTAGGTTGCTGAAAAAGTCTACCATAGAGAAGACAAGCTCAGAACTACCAGGGGTGAGCCAAGGCTGGAAACCAAAGCAACCTGACTCAGACAGAACCAGACTGTGGGAGACAACACCTGGAATAGGGTGAAGAAAGTACAAGTCGATGTTGATTTTTTTCTGTTGAAAGAGTTTCTTCAAACAATGACTCCTGAAAGTACCCCAGAGTGCTTCCCCAGACTGTTTAGTGCAATGAAACATACTATATGTTGATAATGCACAAAATAACACTTTAATCACTGTTTTGTTGCAGAAGTGTGAACACATTATGCGTCTTAGTTCCAGTTGCCATGCCCAAACACCTTAGACTAGGAGGCTTAGACAACATTTATTCTCATAGTTCTGGAGGCTGGAAAATCCATGATCAAGGTTTGGCCTGTCAGTTTGGGTAAGGGCTCTGTTCCTGGCTTGTAGATGGCTCCCTTCTTGTGTGTCCTCGTGTGGTGGGGAGAAAGATCTTCTTCTTGGACACAATCCTATGGTTAAACCTCCATCCTTATGATCTCACTTAACCTTAGTTATCTCCTGAAGACTTTATCTCCAGATACAGTCACATTGGGGGTAGGACTTCATTCAACACATGAGCTCTGGGGATAGAGTTCAATCCTCGGCATTGTGCACTGCCTCTCACTCAGTCTACCTGAACCACTTCCTCCATCAGGGTCGCTCTCTCATTTCCAGCACTGTAGGGATGCACCTCTCTCTCACTATTCAATCCCTGGTGGGTGGGCAGGCATCTGGGCTACTGCCAGGTGTCCACCATCGCAATCAATGCCTAGTGAACATCATCATGCTTCTGGGTTGTCTTTTCCTGAAGTAGGACTGCTGTGCTTTAAGTTAACATATATTATGAGACACTCTCAAGCTTGTTTCTGCGAGGGATTCTGCATGTAGCATCTTTAATTCCAGTGACCCCTAAATGTCCACCAGCTACAGCCACCTTGGAGGTGAGCATTCTGCTGGTATGTGTTCTGGTCACAGGGTGGTAAATCTCGAGAGGCTTCCTGGAGGAGGCAGCTATCAAAGGACGAGAGACGCTAGTTGGTTCTACCCTGAAGGTCTGTGGAGAGAACAGCCTAGAGTTGGATGAGGAGAGAGCTGTCAGAGCCATGATGAAGAGAGAAAGGCAGGGGTGGGGGCAAGTGGTACTTCTCAAAATGGATGGAGATATACATTTTACCTAGAGAATATAAGTAATATAGAGAAGTATGTTAAAGAGGAGGGAATAACAGTTCAGTGACAGGTGAAAAACTGGAATTGTAGTAAAATCACTTGACCAGTTTTAAAGTATGTGCATATGTGCTTTTAATTAAGTTTTTTCCTTATGTCTCCACCGGGAAGACTTCAACCCACTGAGAAAAGACTGATGGATACGGCCTCTATTAAGTTTACAATCAGAATCCACATGTACTTTTCAAAACCAGTACCTCCCTATTTCAACTCCAGTTGAACTCCCAAGTCAGTGATCTATACTTATAATGAATCCTTCCTGCTCCCTTCAAAATTAAAAACGAACAAAAAAAGCCCCTAGCTCCCAAAGCTGAATCTCAGCTCCCGTGTGGGTCCCCACCTCAAGAGAAAGGCATGGCAATAGTTAACATTGGCCTGGGGTGGGGTGTAGGCAAACATTTCTGTGTGGGATTGGAGGGGGAAAGTGAGAAGGAATAAAGGTACACGTCAGCCTTTAAAAAAGCCTCCCCTACCGCCTGCTGGGGAAAGATTCCAGGGAGAGCCACCCCCCAACAGGATAAACAGCTCACTAAGGCAGAAAAGTGCTTCCTGGATGCCACAGCAACTACCAGCAAGACACGATCTATTTAAAAAGTTCTTCACGAGCCCTAAAAGACACATGGGAAACACACACATGCACTTGGGATAAATCGCAGTCCAACGAGACAGCCTATCTTGCATAAGCAACAGTGACTTTCTTTTGTGTGTTCGACTTTACCAAATGCAGCTGTGGTTTTTTCCTAACAGCCACCCAGTGCATGACAGCACAGGTGCGACTGAGAGATGTGGAGACACCACTGGGAAAAGCTGCAGTGATCTCAATAACAATCTCAATCACCTCTTCTCAGGAGAGGGTGGGTTCCATGCACACCCTAGGGGGACAGGTCTCACAGGGACAGGTTCTCAGAGATGGCTCTGGCCCAGGCTTTGCAAACTCAATGCCTTTCGACCAAACTCTCCCTGAGCGGCTCAGTGTTCAATGTCACCAGGCTGAGGGGAGCCCCACCATTGCACCACCCCACTCCCCCATCCTGACTGCACCTGCCCTTCCAACAGCATCTTACACAGGAAAGGAAGATTCCTTCTGTCTTCCATGTTGGGATGCTGAGAACCATACAGGTGCGTCTCTGGAGAATTCCAGCTCACAGCCAGAAACCCCATAACCTACTCCAGCATCCAGCAGAGGAGATAGGCACCTTTGTCCAGTCTGGCTTTTTGGTTACTGGGTCTGTAGGGATGCCCGGGCCATAGCACCTTGGTAAAACCTCATATCAGCCCTGGCCTCCTGAGCAAGGCCGGCTCTCACCTGATGGTTCCTGCAGGATGGGAGAGTGGAATTCATGAGGCTTGAAGGAGGGCCATCTTCACACAGCACCTTACCACATCCTCTTGGGAAGCCCAAGAGCGTGCCTACTGACACAACATATGAGCAGAAAGTAGAAGTCCATGAATCTGGGGGATGGACTTAGGGTGGTGAGCATGACACTGGGAGGCAGGTGCTGTGGCTGTGGGCTGAGGACAGAGCATGAAGGACATTATTTGGGGTCATCTCAGGCCTCCAGCATGACCTCCTTTATGCCTTTTCCAACAAGCTCACTGCAGACAGCACAGTAAGGTCTCCTTTCCCTGCCCAGTCCTTTCGTTCGTGTATGGGATCAGGTCAATCCCAAACAGCCTGAAGGTTTTACACCAGTGGCTCCTCTTCCTGGGAAAAAGGAAGGGAGGGCAGGAGGGAGTCAGGAGAGCCCCCTGGGTGGGCAGAGTCCTGTTCAGAGACAGTTCAAAAAGAACACACCAGAGCCCAGGGAAAGAGAGCTAACCACCAATGACAATTTCCCATTTCACACACTTTTCCGGAGTCCAAGGAAAGAGGGGCAGCAGGTCACAAGGAACCAATGAGAACCTGTCACTCCTTCCCCAGGCCTTCCCTGCCCCGGGATCCACCGGTGTGAATGCTGAGAGCCAGCACGGCACCCCCAGCCAGGCCTGTGTATTGTAGCCTGTGGCGCCTTACAGGAGGGGCCTAAGCGTTGGCTGCATGAGAGGGAAGCAATTTGACCCAGTAATCCCCCTGAGCTGAAGTCACCCAGGTGAGTCCTGGTGAAGCAGCAGGGCCGTGGGAGGATGAGGTCACCCCTGGCAGCCCAACCCGCATGCCCACTGCCACAACATGCCCTGCTGCCCACATCCGGCCCATGTCAGGGTGTGTCCTGCTTTCAGCCTGAGGTCCCCAAGACCACTGAAGCAGGGCTGACAGGAGAGGGAGTTCCCAATAAAATGCCATGGCCTCCCTCCCCAAGAAGGGCTTGCTTTGGAACCCTCCTGCCTCTTGGCCCAGTGAAATCAGCCATTCCCTGCAAAGGCTTGCAGAGTCAACAGGAGAAAAGCAGGCACACCATTAAGCATGAAGGTCCCACAAAAGCGTGGCTAGGTGCTACCCCAGCCGCTGCGTATGTGCCCAGGAAGGGGCAGCTCCCCCTCAGCTAAGTGAGCAGTGACAGGCCACAGACTATGTGAAGTGTGGTGGTCATCCCCAACGAGGTCCAAGAGAGAAATCTGCCAAGACACTGTGATTTAGTACCAGAAACAAATGGTTAGGGTAAAGCAAACTCCAAAATGATCCCAAAGTTGTTTACATTTTGTTTAGAAACATAACTGTCTGAAAACTACCAAAGTTACACGAGGACTCAGATGTGGTGTACTGCCAGCCCACCTCAGAGGGGCCTGCTGGGGCACCTGGCTCCTGGGAGCTGCCCTCAGCTGGTCTCGCCTCAGTTCAGGAGACAGAGTCTGACTGGAACACCCCACTGTGCCTCTGGCAGTAACAAAAGTTCAGAATTCTGCAGGGAGAAGAGGGAGAAGAAAGCTAAATGCCCCGTGGAAAAGGGACATGGAGGCCTGGCAGGGAACAGCCAAGGTGCATCGGCTGCCCACCTGGGCCAGGTGTGGGCTGTGAGCTCACTCCTAGTGAGTCTCAGAGCTCAGGTGGTGGGGAGGGGGTGAGGTGTGCATGCTCACCTGGGGCTCCTGCGTGGGGAGTTCCTGCAGGAGCACCAGGCAGGGTGTGGGCTGTGGCAGCTGGGCTGGCAGGCGGGGACATGCGGCAGGAGGAGCTGGACCCGCAGCATCTGGGAATGAGGTGCCATCCTCCTCCTGGGGGATCCCAGGCAGCATCTGGGGACCTGCAGATGCATGGCCTGTGTTCGCCAGGCCCTGCTGGAGCCTTTCCCAGGCCAACCCAGCCCATTCCAGGGTTCTCACTCAGCTGCTGGGGCACACAGCAGCCCTTGGATGTTTCCAGAAGGCCAGTCCTATTTTCAAATGTAACTGCCTCTGTCATACCATGAATGGTGAGCTACTCAGTACCATGGGGACCCTCACTCTGTATGAAGCAGGGCCAACCCCAGTTCCTCAGTGACCTCAGTGCATGTTCCACAGAATCCTGAGACCCCAAGGGCTCCAGCCTTTTTTAGAGGAGGTGCTGGCCCAGCTACATCCTACCCTCGTACCAGTTCTGCAGGCCCACCACAATAGAGAGTCACACAGGGGACAGGCATGACTGATCTCCCTGGTTTTCTACCTCTGGGGGCAGGTGGTGACATCTAGAGACATTCTAGTTGTCACAACTTGGCATCTGGGGAGTGGAGGCCAGAGGCACTGATAAACAACCTACAAGGTATGGACACCCCACAGCAAAGGACTATCCTGCCCCAGATGTCAGCCATCCCCGGTGGGAGGACCCTGCTTCACATACATGCTCCAGCAATGTAGCCCTATGGAGTCAGGTTGTTCAAAGGCCTGCCTGAACCTTATGAACAACCTCTACATGAAAACATGACTGTAACCAGTGTTGGGGGTGGGCGGGGAAGGCTCACACCCCAGAAGGCTCAGTCTGTGTGGCTGTGATGCCCAAGGACGAGCCCAGGTCTCCTGCTCACAGGCTGGCATGTGCGCCAAGTATGCCAGTGATCCTGGGTCAGATGTCCCTAGGGGATGGGAGAAGTGGTGTCCCTGGCTCCTTGGCCGAGTCATCTGATGTCCCCAGCTGGGATGCCTGCAGAAGCTATAGTCCTGATGCCACTAGCACTGAGGCGGGCATCACGCTGTGGGTGCCAGAACACCACATATGTTCAGGTGAAGGCAGCTAGGCCCTGTCCACAGAAATTTGTGTTTCAATAATTCCCAGGACCTGAATGTACCTTCCAGGTAGAGAAGCCTTTACAGAGGTCAGAGTTGAGAGCTCTTGCAGGACTCATATTCTACCCCACATCATGACATCTCGTTTGTTAGAAGGGAAACTGAGGCAGAAAGCAGGGAAGCAACACAGCTGGGAAGGACCCAGGCAGGGTTGTATCCCAAGCTCCCTGGCACCCATCCACAATGCTCTTGGTCCCTGCCATTTCCACAACCGTGACATCGTCTTTGACCTTGAACTTGTGAAACACTCCCACTCCCAAAACACCTGTGATTACCTGGGCTGCCTCTGATGAGATGCTCAGAGAAGCAGTAGCCTACTCCCCCAGGCAGGTCCTCAACCGAAAGGTGGTCGACCACCTTTGCACTGAGGATATCTCTTGGCCCGGGACCCCGAAGGAAAGACAAACTCTCACGCAGACAGTTCTCACATGAAAGGGCCTGGAAGAACAGACTCTATATCTACGTTAGATACTGAAACTACACTTAGAAAATGATTAACTTTTACTGATACAAAAATACCAACATTCTTTATTTTTGTTTTGTTGTTTGTTAATTGTTAAGGAAGCAATCTTCCCATGTTTTGACACCTCAACTCTGAATGCATATTCAATAACATCTGAAAATGCACACTAAAAATTAATCTACACTTTAAGATTGTGCTTTCGGTCAGTGTGTTCTGAGAACAAACAAAGCTGCATGAAAACAGTTTTCACAGGGAAAAGAGGTGCTAATCCAGCAAACACTCATTTCAATGACATGGAAATCACCTGGGAGGACTTAAACAGCATCATCCGTTCTCTTGCTTGAGGTATATTCGTGGGACTTATCAAAGTTCCTGTTTATTCTTTAAAAATTACAACTAGTTATTTTGGGCAGAACTAATGTTTCTGGAGGTCTTTTAAATCTGATATTGCAGTTTTATTTTTTTAGTTCTAGGTACAGGGTTAGACATTTGGCTAAAGAGACATGTGCCAAAAAGTTGCAAGCAACCCACCGTGCAGCCAGAAGTCCTTCTCCCAGCCTTCCTTCTCGCTCATGTGCTTCTGGTGGAATGAAATGCCACCAAATCTCACGAGGGGCCAGCTGGCTGGGCAGTCCATTCTTGACCATGGCACGCCCGGCAACATCCTCCTTTATAACTGAGAGGATTCAGGCTGAAGAGCCAGCTTCCCAGCCTCGGGGCTCCCTATCGAATTAAGCATCTGAGGGAAAATTAGGGAAGACCTGGAGAGCCTGGTAATGTGATAGACGGTGAGAGACATGAAGCTATAGAAAAGATTTCTGCAAAACAAACCATGAGTGAGCACAGGGAAAAGAAAAGCCACATACCGGCAGAGTGGAAAAGTACAGCTCTTCCCAGTGGTTCTAAAACCACCACCAAAAGAAAAAAACTACCAGCATCCATCTCGCTCGAACTCCTGGGCTCAAGCGATCCTCCTACCTTTACAATGAGACAATGTTCACCAACCCTAACAGCCAGGCAGAGATGCTTTCCTAAAGGCACGTGCCAATCAGAATGGGTGTGGTGACCAGAGCCCTCAAAGGGGCCCAGCAAATGCCCCCAGGGCACAGTACAAAGCACACACCCGTCTGTTGCACACACAGCCAGAGCTCTGTGCCGTAGATGCCGTTTTCTCTCTGAAACCCATCTGGTTACGATCCGTTTCATCTTTTGTCTTGGTCTCTGAGGCTGGGAGAGACCCCTCATTTGTTTCTGCGGACATTCCTTTGGCTTTAGCGGTCCCTGCTCCCCAGACCACAAAGGTATGAACTTAGTAAAACCAGTCACAACAATTTTAATACAACTTTTAAATTAAAAAGAATGGAAAATACAATAAATAAATTCTCTAAATAAAGCTGTGGTATAAAGTTTAAATTCTCTGAGAAGTCAATTTATATGTCCCCATCTGAGCAGAGAGCACACGGCACACAACAAAACCACAAAGACAGACACAACCCAAAATTAAAATTCCAGTGTCCTGTGTGCAGTGATGACGACATTGCTAAAAGCACTTTAACTGTTGTTTTTACAAACTTTCTTAGACATATGTTAGGGGTCGAGTTGCTCTATTTTCCTTGGCTCTTTTTATTGTCCAAACCAAATGAAGTTAAGAACTTGCTCCCATGCATTTGCCCCAACGCGAAAAAGAAACACTAGGGCTTCAACCAGGTAAAGGGCATTTATGAAAACCCACAGCTAAGGTCACACTCAGTGGTGAAGGGCTGGGCTTCCCTCAAAGCCACATTCAATGGTGAAAGGCCGGATGCCTCCTCCAAGACCACACTCAGTAGTGAAAGGTAGGATGCTCTCCTAAGGCCAAACTCAATGGTGAAGGGCTGGCTGCCTCCCCCAAGGTCACACGCAATGGCGAAGGGCTGGATGTCTCTCCTTAGGTCACAGGTGATGGTGAATGGCTGGACACTTCCCCTAAAGTCAAGAACAAGACCAGGTGTCCATTCTCACCCCTTTTAGCTTAGACAATTAGACAGAAAGAGAAATAAAAGAGATCCGGGTGAGAAGTATAACAATCCCTAGAAGTGGAATTGCAGGTTATACAACTCTACACTCAATCTTTTGAGGAACTACCAGACTGAACTGAAACTTGTTGTATACGAATACTCACAGCAACATTTTTCACAATAGCCAAAACATGGAAACAGCCCAAATGTCCATCAACTGATGGATGCATGCAATGTGATGTCTCCATACAATGGGATATTAGTCAGTCATAACACAGAATGAAGCTCTGGCACATGCTACAACATAAACCTTGAAAACACTATGCTGAGAGAAGCAGAGAAGCCAGACACTGAAGACCACAACATGAAGATCCCATGTATGTAAAATGTCCAGAATAGGTAACTCTGCAGAGACAGAAAGCAGGTGAGAGGTTCTAGGGGCTGAGAGTATGGGAAGAATGGGGAGAGACTACTTAATGGGTACAGAGACTTCTTTTGGGGGTGATGAAAATGTCCTAAAACTGACCGTGATGATGACTGCACAACTCTGTGAACATACTAGAAAACACTGGATTAGATATTTTATGTATTTATTTATTTGTTTATTTAGTGACAGGGTCTCGCTCTGTCACTCAAGCGGGAGTTACTGGTGTGACCATCGCTCAATGCAACCTCGAACTCCTGGGCTCAAGCAAACCTCCTACCTCAGCCTCCCAAAGTGCTGAGATTATAGGCATGAGCCACCACTCCTGGCCTGGATTGGATACTTTAAAATGGTCATTGAATTATGTCTCAATAATGCCTTTATAAAAAAAATAAATAAGATGGTTCTTTCCAGCTTTGAAGGAAAACAAATACTAGGTCCCACAGACTTACAAGCATGATACTTTTTTAGTTGTTGCATCTTGGAATGTCTTTTAAGAACAAGTAATTTGTGAGGCGTAGTGGCTCAAGCATGTAATCTCAGCAGTTTGGGAAGCAAAAGCAAGAGGACTGCTTGAGCCTAGGGTTCGAGACTAGCCTGGGCAACTTGGTGAGATCTCATCTCTAAATAAATAAAAAAAAAATTAGCCAGGCATGATGGTACACGTCTGTAGTTCCAGCTACTTGGAAGGCCGAGGCGGAAGGACTGCCTGAACCTAGTAGGTCGAGGCTGCAGTGGCAGTGAGTGTGCCACTGCACTCCAGCTGGGGTGACAGTGGGACTCCGACTCAAAAAGAAACAACAACAACAACAACAAAAAACTGAGTGATTTGTAGTCAGGTGTGGTGGCTCACACCTGTACTCCCAGCACTTTGAAAGGCTGAGGCGGGAGGATCAATTGAGTCCAGGAGTTCAAAACCCACCTGGGTAACATAGATCCCCATCTCTACAAAAAAAAAAAAAAAAATTATTCTCCTTCCCTAAATTAGACTAGACTAAAATCAACATGAATGAATTAAAATCTGAAAGCTTTTCCCTTTACTATGCAATCTAAGAGGCATTACCAGCACACCCCTTGCTTCATCCTGGGTATGTTCAAATCTTCCATTTTTCATCAGGGTCACTCACCTTTTACCCATTTCCCAGGTTGAGGACCTGGCCAGTACACGGGACAGGCCATCACCAGGAGACACACCAAGGGTTGCACCAGGACCCAGTGGGGATAGTACCTAGAGAATCACTGCCCGGAGTCTGGCCGGTTGCCTGGACTGACTCCAGACACTGGGGAGGTGTCACAAATCACAATTAAACTGACCTATATTTCTGGAAACAGAGGCCATGTGGTTGTGTGGAGGGTCCTTTTTTTCCTGATGATTTGGAGTTGCTTCCATTTTTGTTAGAAACATGAGTTTTCAGTCATTCCAGACTGTTCCATGCTAGCTTCTGGGCAGCAGCCCATGGCTTTGCAGAGGAAGGAGCAGCACTTGGAGAGGCAATCCCAATTCCACATCTGCCATTATTTTCAGTGCGCGGCAAGACAAGCCTGCGAAATCGCGTGACTGAATGGCACTTTCTGTGAACTTGCTTCTCAGATGCCCTCAGTAGTCTGCCAACATTCCTGCATCAACTCCAACAGTACCTTTATCAGATGAGCAAGTGACAAGTAAAATTACCTTCCTTTTGTACAAGGTGGAAATAAACCATGAGGAATTAGGGCAACATTCAGGAGTTGACACGGTCCAGAATGGACGATCAGTAAAAAAGAGATCCGTCTTTTGCTCACTCTGAATCCACCATTTTAATGAAGTTCTGTCACATGGGCAGCTCCAAGAAGAGCGATCCTCAGGCCCAATCCTCCACCAGGGCCAGCTCCTGAGCGTACATTCAGCCTGCTGCCACGTGCACAACCACCATCCCATCCCGCATTACTGTGGACATGAAGCTCCCTTCCATCTGAGCTGCAGTGGCCATAGCCTGCCTCTAAACAACTTGGGGGTACATCAGAGTCACCCCAAGATCTAATCAGATGACAATCTGCCAAAGCAGTGAAAAGAGGTGAAAGCCACTGGTGGGAACATAGGAGCTGAAAAGATAAATCTAGATGATTCTGCTGGGCTCCTTCCTCAGACCACTTTCTCAGGTTGTCTGAGCTAGAGACAGGAGTCTGTGGTCAGAGGCTCCCAGCGGGAACCAGAAGATCTAGTTGAGCGCAGATGGTGTGTGTGTGAGGTGGCCAGCGTGTGTCTTGGGCTGTGATCATGCTACTCAAGGACAACTGCTCTTTCTGGAATGTGATTAGAAAATCAGAGTCTACACCAACTGAAATATCTGCAATCTCCAGGTTTGAAGCATGGGTGTTTTCCAGTAAACTGCACAACTGGTCTCAATAGGACTCTGGTATATGTGACATGCTTTGCTGAGAGGAGTGAGTTGTTTCTCGAGCGTACAGGCAGCACACTTACCAGGTCTTTCACTCATAAATGCACTGTGAGTGGCGGATTATATCCTCAGACTTATTTATTTATATATTTTTTTGAGGTGGAGTCTCACTCTGTCCCCCAGGCTAGAGTGTAGTGGCATACTTACAGCCACCCCAGTGTTGACCTGCTGGGCTCTAGCGATCCTTCCGCCTCAGTCTTCCAAGTAGTTGGAATTACAGTTACATGCTACCATGCCCAGCTAATTTTTTATTTAGTGCAAAGATGAAGTCTCGCCAAGTTGCCTGGGCTGGTCTCAAACCCACAGGCTTAGGCAATCTACTCCCTTCGGCCTCCCAAAGTGCTGGGATTACAGGCTAGCCACCAAGTCCGGCCAATTATTTTTTTTTTAGAGGTGAGGTTTCACTATGTTGCCCAGGCTGGATGAAAACTCCTGGGCTTAAGTGATCCTCCCACCTTGGCCTTCTGAGCAGCTGGGACTACAGGGGCATACCACCCCTCCTGGTCAATTTTTAATGCATTATGAAGCAATTAAAAAAATTAATTTTAACGAAATTAACTTTAATTGTCTCACCTATCTAGTGAAATTTGGAGCCAAAGTTACCAGAATGTCATAAACCCTAAAGTAAAATTATTCTAGTCATATGATCGAAGACCCTGAGATACCATAGGACACGCACATGCATGCACATGCCACATGCACAAACATGCTCATGCACATGCACACAGGCCCACACATGCACACTAACACCTAGCTGCTGCTCTTAGTTGATATGATAATTAAGCATTCCATATAACATACAAAGTGTAATCACACACTAATAAACATTGCGTCTATAGCTGTTACTCCTCCACTGTTTAAAAGTAACACACACACAATTTTACCCTTAGTCCCTAAAATCTACTTCTTGACCAGCACCTCATCGCTTCTGAGTTTCAGAAGCATCTTGAGAAATCAAGGAAGGAACCACTGAGAGTTTCTCTCATGACCCTGAGGCCGGGGGGGTGGTTCCCCAGGATGGGGACTGTCCGCTCACTCCAACCTGCCACCCAGCCCTGAAGGCCCATTCCCTGCTCTGTGTGGCCCAGAGAACACACACACGGGCAGGTGCTCTCAGGCATGCACAATACCTCTCTCCCAGTGAGGAATGAATGTACTTGGAACACTGGGCCTAAGCGCTGGTGAAACTCTGCTTCAGAGTGGGCAGAGCTCTGTCCCTCATGCTACATGCATGAGGCACATGGTGTGAGGACCACTGTGGACCTGGTACCACAGCTGGCTTCTGTGGGGTGACACAGCACCTTCAAACCAGCCCTCAGTGTACTCAGCCGCTCTGAGAAATTGAGTCGTGAATCATCCGCAACTCATGCATTGTGGGAGAGCCACAGGGAACAGAGGAGAGCCCAGCCTTCCCTCTCGGGGTGTAAGGGGCTCCCATCCATCTTTTGTGCTCCTGAAAAGATGACTGGCACCCCTTCCTGTGCCCACAGCACCTGTCTTTAGCTATTGGGCTCTAATTCTGGCCCATGGACGACCACTGATGACCTATAAGATGCCCTGAGGTGTCAGGCACTGCTTGGAGAGACTGCCACATATTTAATCCTCCCAGCCCAACAGTTAACAGATGAGGAAACTGAGGCACAAGGGAGTTGAAATAATTCGCCCAAGGCCATGTGGCTGTTATGTTGAGGAACTAGGATTCACTTTTAACATTGTACTCTGTCTGTCTTGTCCAAGGACTGGTGCTGACTACCAAATGGAGGACTTTGCTGGGCCCAAGGGAGTCAGACTAGAAAAAAACTCAGGTTTGTTGCTAATATTGGACAACAGGCTTAACTAAAAACACGATCATGCGTCATTTAACAATAGAGATACATTCTGAGAGATAATTTTGTTGAGATCCTTAGGTGATTTTTTGGTGAGAACACCCTAGAGTGTATTTACACAAGCCAGATGGCGTAGCCTACTACACATCAGGGCTGTGTGATGTACGTAGCCTTTAGCTCCTAGGCCACACACCTGTATGACATGTTACTGTGCTGAGTACCACAGGCAACTGTAACACAATGGGAAGTGTTTGTGTGTCTAAACATTTCTCAACAGAGAAAAGGTGCAATGAAAACATGGTCATAAAATCTTATGGAACCACCCTTGTATATGTGATTTGTTATTGACCAAAATGTTATGTGGCGTGTGACTGTACTCAATATTAGAAGGGAGATGCCTTGGACACAGTAATATCCTCCTATTTGATAGGATTTCTATCCTTCCTCAGTCTCTGCTACAGTTTAATTAGATACTATTTTATCTTCAGTATCTGATCAGGACTTAGTAACCACAGGGAGTATGAGCCACACTGCTCTGACCACATGGCCACCCAGCCCTAGCCTCTCCCAAGGCCTTGGAGGCAGGCTTATGTCATTGCCTATATTAGGAACTCAAGTCCAAATAGTGAACCCACATGGGTGTCTGAGGTAACAGATTTGGATTCTCGAGCTCGTATCTCTTTTAACAAGAGCATTTTGTTGAGGAGTACAAATGCAGTTCTGAGGGCCTGGGTACCTTTTCACAGCACTTTCCACCTGCAAGTCCTGGCCCATATATCTAAAGTCACCCTTGCCCTGAGTTCTAATGGCTTGTGTTCCAGCAGGGCCTTTCCATTAACAAACAGCAACAGAAAGGCCATGGCCGTTCCACCTTCTCCTGCAAAGCCCATGGACCCATGCAGGAGCCCAGGCCAACTGGGGCCCAGGATTAACCATCCTCAACTCTTTTTGAATTCCCAGTTTGCCAGAGAAAGAATCTCTTTGTTCTTCCACCTCTCGCTGTTATGTTTTTATGTGAAGGGAAAAGAAAGCAAACATGAGCCCCTGATTTCCTAAAGATGCAAAATTTGCAAGGCATCTTGGGAGTCTGTGTCTCAGGGTGGGCAGATGCCCCAGCCTGGGACAAGACCAGACCTCAGCACAGACTGTAGGAAAGTCAGGGCGGAATGCAAGCCCTATAGCTTCTCCACACTCATGAGGGTGGGGTGGACTCTCTGGTGTGTCTGAACACAAGAGTGACTTCAGGTGTGAGAAGGGATGTAGGTAGAATGGCACTCATCAAGTCACAGTATTAAGTGGCCCAGACCGCCTGTCACTTTCATAGGTGGAGGCAGAGGACCCGGATCTAGGGGCCATCCACGTGTCATTCCCACCCCAGATCTGGCTCTGTGGTCCGGCTGTGATTCAGCCTGTATTTACAAGACACTACAGCGGTTACCAGAGAGCACCACTGTAATCGAAACAACCAAAAATAACTGTTGGCAGAAAAGCCCATATTTAGAGCAGACCTCCTTCAGCAATTCTCATGGCCGGCGTACAAGGCCAGATTTTGCCAACACATCAAACTCACTGTTTTCTTTTTTCTTGTCAAAGGAGATCACAGGAGCCCTACAAAGGGGCTAGGGGCACACTGGTGAGGTCTTCAATGGACTGGCCACCAGTGTGTCCCTGGATTGCAAAGCATCCTTGGAACACAACCGAGGGTCACTGCCCCACCCTCAGTGGTGAGACTGACCTCTGTATGGTAAGTCAATTCTGACACAAACATGACAACAAGCCTTTTCTGAGCACAGGACACTGGGCCAATGCTTCTGCGGCTTCTCAAGAGGCTGGCATGAAATGCCAGCAGGCAAAACATCCCTTTTCCTCGAGTCTACCAAGAGGACCACTGACTTCAGCTGTTTTCATTTATTCCACTAACATTCAGAAGCCCACCAGGACAGGCAAGTCACCCTAACCCCACAGTCCTCAGTGTTGAACCCCCTGCCCAGTTCATAGATTCCCAGAAAGAAATGGCTTCACATGCAGCCCTTAGGAGTCCATGTCAGTCACGGGGGTTCTTGTCTCATCTTCCTGTTCAACCAGACCTCTACTTCCATGGAGAAGAAGACACAGTCCAAGAATAACTCAACCAGCTTTAAATTCCTGGATAGAGTCTCAAAACCAAGAAAATACTGCTTAAAGTAGAATTTTTAAACAGCTGGCTTGAGATATCAGGTTGGATCTGATTTATCTGCCACAGAGATCACTCTTTAAAGTGTACAATGGTTTTTTAGTTGTGTGATCATCACCATCACCTAATTCCAGAACATTTCATCACCCCAACAAGAACCTTCAAACAGTCCCCATCTTTATTCCCCACCCCAAGGATGCACCTTTCACTAGATTTACAGATCATTCCAGAGCCTTATTCATGCAAATACAAGAAAATATGACCACAGATTCTTATTTTCTCCTTTTATTATAAGGGCAGTGTATTTTACATGCTATTTTGTGCCCTGGTTTTCCACTTAATAACTTGGAGAGCCTGAGTTTTAAGAACAGAATAAGTCACCTTCCTGTCATCTCTAAGAAGACAGCCAGTACACTGGTGATGATCTAGGCTCAGGTTGAGTGAATCCACGGGAGACTGGGGAAAAGTACTAAGTGTCAGAGTTTCCTTGGATGGGCAAACTCTGGCAGGGCTGAGAGCCACTGTATACATCTGTCTCCTGTCCAGATTCTATCACCAATGGATACTTTGCAATCCAAGGGCACATCCTTTCAGGCTTCTGTCCTGTAGGCCTGATCTGCACAAGTGTCCAATGTTCTACCTATCGACCCTTTGGGAGAGCTGCAATGTTCTTCCTCATCTGTAACCCCAGCTGTGGGAAGAAAACGTGGGAAGTAGACCCGGGTGCAGATCCTAGCCTGTCATCCGACAGCTGTGTGGCTCTGAAAAGTCACATAGCCTCTCTGGGACTCAGTTTTGTCCTTTATATATAAACGGGGTGCCCACTCCTACCTCTGGGAGGAGCTGTATGGATGAGAGACAATGAATTTGAGGCATGGAGGGTAGGTGGGTGGCTGCTGGTAGAAGGTGGCTTAGGGAGCCTGTGGGGAGAACACCCCTGACTCCTCAATGAGGCCCTGCAGTCCTTGGAACGCTTCCTCGGTCTCCAAGCAATATAACCAAATCACCATCCACATGCAGGAAACAGAGCTCATTAAATCCCCGCCTGAAACAACAGACCCATAATCTACTGCCCGAGTCCCTGTGAAATGTGCCGGCTTCCCTGTTCCTACTGTCCTGGGAAGGTCCCACTGGTGCCTATGCATCTGGATGCCCCGTGCTACTCCTCCAATTTACTGTGCAAAACAACCATGGCAGAGTCAGGGCACGAGAATTAACTGGCCCCACAACACCAGTGGATGAGGACTTTAAAAGTGACAGAGGGTAAAAGGAAGAAGTAATTTTAATTTCAGAAGTGTCTGGCAGTAGGCAGGGAGGCCAGTGAAGGCTTATTCTAAGGATTTCATCAGCAAACACCCTGTGACTCTAGAGGACCCAGAACTAAATGAGCCTATTAACCTCCTCATGTCAAGCTGGCCACTTCCCCAAGACCTGCAGATGAAAATGTCAGGGGAGGCTGAAACTGCTGGGACACCTGCCACAGAGTGGCCTGCAGGAGCTGCCCAAGATGATGCCCCCAAACCATGTTCCCGTAATGGCCAGGACACCCACACGCACAGCCACACTGACCCTGTGACAAACATGGGCAGAAAAAACCCTTTTACGAAACCACTGGCCTCGGGTAATAGCACAGTTCCCTGCATCTCACGCTGAGGTTGAGTACACCCCTGAATGGGCCTCGTGCCCTTTGAAAACCCCCTTTTAGCCTTTGCCCCACGCCCAGCCCCTCAGGGTTCCCCTGACTTGCTGTGAACTTTCACAGTCTTTCCATAACTTGTTAGTTTTATCTTTCTTTTTTTCCCCCTCCTCTCTATACAGTTCTTTGAGCTTCATCAACTGAGGAAAACCCTGTGGGGGTTGAGGAAGATGAGGAAGGGTCATTACTTAAGACACCCTGAGTGCTGACCACCACACTCATGTGGGAGACTCATGTGTGTCCCTGGGGTGCTGAGGTGAGCTGACACTGATTTTCTGCCTCAGGGCGACAGATTGCAGGCAGCTCAGATACAGGCATTCCTGCTGGTTCCTTTATCTGCTCTCAAGAATTGTGCTTGAAAAATACTTAAACTATTTAAGTTTTGGTCTATCAGAAAACCAAGTCTAGGCTGGGTACGGTGGCTCACGCCTGTAATCCCAGCACTTTGGAAGGCCAAGGTGAGAAGATTGCTTGAGCCCAGAAGTTTGGTCTATGAGACCAGCCTGGGCAACATAGCAAGACCTTGTCTCTATTAAAAAAATAATAAATAAAAAACGTAGCCAGGCGTGGTGCCACACACCTGTAGTCCCAGTTACTCAGGAGACTGAGGTGAGAAGATCACCTGAGCCCAGGAGGTCGAGACTGTAATGAGCTGTGATCACCATGCCACTGTACTTCAGCCCGGGTAACAGAGTGAGACCCTGAGACTCAAAACAAAACCAAGTCTACAAGAGCCTGTGGCCTGATTTAAATGTATTTGTCAGATACTAGACTTAGTCATGTAAGGTCTTCGTTTCCTCACCTGTAAACAAGAAAGCTGGATCATCTGACCTTTAAAATCCCTTTAGTCTCAAATTCCTATTATTCTAACATGGCAGTAGACTCAATGTTCATTAACTAAATGTGCTTAGATACACACACTTGATAACGAGAGTACCCAAAATGAATCATGTGTTGGAAAAACCGGGTTAGGAAAGACTTGCTCCAAGACAGGGATTTATTTCTGACAAACCAGTCTCCTAGAGCCTGAATCTAAAATTGATCAAAGGCGCATAACTCCACCTTGGTGATTATCTTGAACTTCAAGAACACACATTTTCGTGTTTTCAACGTGTAAGAAGGTCAATGTCAACCACAGGAATAGTTTCCATTCATTCAATAAGGAATCATTAAAAATCCTGGAAGGTATTGGGGTCAGAAGGCTGAGACAGTGCGTTCTACAGAAGAGAGATGCAACACAATGATGGTCCCACTTGCTCATTTCCGAGAGGTGAAGACTACAACAGACACTCTCTGTTGCTGGCCTCTGAGTCTGATGCCCACGGGTAAGGTGTGGTGTG
This sequence comes from Carlito syrichta, assembly GCF_000164805.1. NCBI lineage: Eukaryota > Metazoa > Chordata > Mammalia > Primates > Tarsiidae > Carlito > Carlito syrichta. The sequence goes on from NW_007246479.1 coordinate 336,248, forward strand.
GGTAGGGGGGTCATTTGGCCTCAGCTGCCAGCTTGAGGGGGCCTCATTTAGTTGCCATCTGGGGCAGAGGAGCCCCAGGGAGCCCCCAGATAAGGCCTCAGTGAATGCCAACCCTGACTGAAGCTTCCACCAAGGGAGAGAGGGAAGTAGAGCCCACCAGGGGGACCTGAAACCCCACAGCTGCCCAGGAGCTCTGGGACCCCAGCGGTCACAACACATGGACGGGTGCATCATCCTTTCTACACCTCACAGTGATCCAAAACACAAGAGACAAAGTGTGAAGGAGGAAGGAAGGATGAGAAGGAAAGAAAAGCACACCTGGCTTGGAGATAAGGTCAACGAGTCCCAAACTGCCTCACTTCCTCCCTACGTTAATTACTTCATCCTCACAGTCCCCACCCTGTCAGCAGGGACCCTGCTGGCTCACTGGCCAGGGAGATGGGCTGTCAATCTTCCCTTCAGTCCTGTTTGGAAGGCAGGGGAGAGGCATCTGCAGCACCATCTCATCTGTGGACGAGGGACCAGGGTGTGAGTTCTCCTGGCCCTGCTCTCAACACAGAGGACTGACATCTTAGGAGATCACTTGATTCCCAGATAACTCTCCACAGTTCAGAAAGGCCCAACCAGAGGCTGGGCCAGGGCTGCAGGCCTCTCCAAGTGGTGTTCCTTCCTGGGGGAATTTAACTCACTGAGACCCACCTCAGTCCAGGAGGATTCTTGACTTCTCACCCTCCCAAGGTCTGCAAGTCTCAGTCTGAGGGTATGGCCAGTGCAGGAACCAAGGAATAACCCAGGGAGGGCCAGTCACACACATTGCCTGGGGGGCCCAGGACCTCCTCAGGGCTCAATGGCTCCATCACCAAGGGACAGTTATTTCTTAAGTGATTTTTGTTTTTTGTTTGGGGGGCGGGGAACTCACTCTGTTGCTTAGGCTGGAGTGCAATGGCACGATCACAGCTCACCACAGACTCAAACTCCTGGTCTCAGGCAATCCTCCCACCTCAGTCTCCCAAGTACCTGGGACTAAAGGTGTGTGCCACAACTAATGCTAATTTTTAAATTTTTATTTTTTGTAGAGACAAAGTGTTGCCTAGGCTGGTCTTGAACTCCTGGGCTTAAACAATCCACCTGCCTTGGCCTGGGATTATAGGTGTAAGCCCAGCACCCAGCCTGATTTGCTTTTTGAAAATGTATAATTTGATGTGAAATTTCTAGCAAGACCATGGACATATGAGCTATAAATACACCCTAAGGACATATTATAGGAATTTACATTTATAGGTATGGAACTGCTTTTGGGGGTTTGACTTCAATACACCAAAAATACAAAATGCTTTAATGGGTACAGAGTTTCAGTTTGGAAAGATAAAAGGGCTCTGGAGACAGGTGGTGGTGCCGGCTATGCAATGTACCTAATGTACTTAACCTAAAGATGGTTAAGATAGCACATTTTATGTATGTATTTTACCAATGTATATTTTACCAATATAAAAAGTAGGTAATTACTCTGTTATTGGTTAATGTGTATTAGTATTACCATTCTCCATCACAGTTTAACACAGTACAGGCCCACACCAGGCCATCCACAGTGGCGCCCAGTGCATTGCTGAGAAAGTTGGACAGTCATTAACCAGCATCCTTGCCACACAAACTCACACAAACTCCCACTCAGGAGTAAACAGCTTCAAACCCAACGGCACTTCTCACCCCAATCCCCTATGTGTGCGTGTTAAGTGCTACAAGATGGTTCAGGGTTTATGAGTACTCGGGGTACAGGTGGAATGTGCAGCACACGATGACCCCCAGGCTGAATCATTTTCCAGTGGGAGAGGATGGAAAGTACAGAGATACAGGCAAAAACAGGAAAAGAAACTGCTGTGCAAGAGGAAATCCAAAGCTTGCTTATGTTTCTGGAAAAGAAAAACGTTCACAATGGAAATTTTTACATCTCTGAACTCCAAAATAGTGCAGGTAAATCATTTCTACAACAAACTACTTTACACTACTTAGTAAGTACTCTCCTGGCCATGGCAAAACAACATGATCTTAATGTGATAATGGACCACTAGATCAATTCTTGGTTCTGAGCACTAGTGAGATGTGGTTATTTGTTAGACAGTGTGAGATACTTGCATGCCACTACCTCTGCACTCTCTACATAAACTTGCCAAATAAGCCCTAACCAGCAGATATATTAAATAAATTTCAAACCACTTTAGTTGAGAACTGTATTTACAGTTTGACCTTTCTTAAAACCAGTTTCGTCACGTGCAAATGAGAATACTTACACAACTTGGTTTCTTGTGAGAGTCACATAATTTTAAAAATTCTTGATTGAAATTATATGTGTGTGTGTGTATGTGTGTGTGTATATATTTTTTTGAGTCAGGCTCTCACTCTGTTACCCAGGTTGGAGTGTAGTAGCATGATCACAGCTCACCACAGCCTCAACCACCTGGGCTCAGGTGATTCTTTGACCTCAACCTCCAGAATAGCTGGGACTACAGGCACCATGTCTGGCTTTTTTTTTTTTTTTTTTGTAGAGATGAGGTCTTGCTATGTTGCCCAGGCTGGTCTCGATCTTCTGGGCTCAAGCAATCCTCCCGCCTTAGCCTCAACAAAGTGCTGGAATTATAAGTGTAAGCCACCACACCAGCCCGAAATATTAAATGTTTCCACGCGTTCTTAGGCAAAGGTTCATAAACCTCAGTGTGCATGAGTCATGGAAGGGGCTAGGCCATAACCTTCACCCCCAGAGATCCTAGCTCCGTGTGTTAGGGTGAACTCTGCATATTTCACAACCCTGGGCCCAAAATTCTGGTGCAGGAGGTCCCCAGGTCACACAGGGAAATTATTTCTAGAGTTCCTAAAGTAAAAATGGTAACAGAGGCGAATCTTAGGAAGTAAAGGAAGTTAACAGGAAAAGAGAAGGATTTAACTATCAGACGAATGATACAAACAAACAGGGACAGAGAAACCAAAGTACGAGATGTAGGTGTGAGGAGACCTGTGACCAGTGGGGGTGGCTCTGAGGGGCCTGGCTGTGCTTCAGTGAAGATGTAACTAGGTGACTCTCCTGGGACTGACTACTGGAGAAACACAGTGCTGCCATCAGGTCTAGCTGCTTGGCCAGGGAACAAAATGGGAGGAAGAGGGAGAAAAAGAGGGGGAGGGAGGAGGGGAGGAGGAGGAGGACGCAGTGGCAGGAAATCAGCTCAGCCCAGCCAGGGTCCCACGGGCCACCCAGGGGAGCCACAGACACACAGGGGGATAAGGACAGAGACCACGGGGAAAAATAGTCAACAGTGCTGGAAAATAGGCTAGAGTTTGGGAATTAGAGGAGAAAGAAAAGTAAAAAGGGATGAAAGATGCCTATACCTCCAGAGCTGTGGATGAAGGTGGCACCAAAGCAAATTCGTCCAGGACTCTTCCTACAGGCTCTCCTCATTCTCTCCTAAAAAGATTTTCCTTCAAATGGAATAGCATTTAATTGGATTCAAAATTATTCGTAATCTGGAATTTAAATTGCTAGCTTTTGGCTAAAAGGTAAGAACTTTATTATCTTGAGTCTCCTGGTGGCTTTTTTTTTCTAGCAAAGATGCCTCAAATACAAAATGACAATTTAAGATGAATATCCATCATTTCTCAGTTACGCAATGATGTCTCAGCCAGTAACTTTGTAAACATGCTATAGTATCAGTTCAGGGCAATTCTAACACAGATTTCCCCTGAGACGGGCAGCTGGTTCCAGCCTGATCAACCCACATAGAGGTGCCTGTTTGCCTCTTTTCAGCAGGCCCTTCTGAAGATGACCCTGGCACCCAACAGTGTCCTCTGCCAGGGTCATCCATTCACCAGCTCCTTAGTGAGCATTTTCTGTTTGCAGGTAAGAAAAAAGCCACCAGGCTCTCCCAAAGCTTCTGGCTTCCTGTCACCCCCACCACCTCTTCCCAATGCACATTCAATCTGGCGCCTCTAAAGCAACCCCAATCTGTCCTCTCCCTCACGACCTCACACTTGCTTTTCTGCCTGCCCAAGGCCCTTGCCCCTGTACTCAGCTCTGGTACTACCTCTTCCCAAAGTCCTCCTGGACCCTCTGTCCAACGCAGATGCTTTCTGCCCAGTCCCCATGAAGTACTGCCCCAGAGTATCACCTGCCATGGGGATGGAGGGAGGCGGGGTGGTCTGTTTTCCTGGTAGAAGCACCTGCGGGGCTTACAGATCCCTTGAGGGCAGGAACCATGACCTAGCCTTGTGTCCCCAGTATGCAGCAGAGTACCAGGCACACAGCAGGTGCCTAATAAATAAGGCAGCCCTGCAGCTGACAGAGTCCAGGGGCCACAAACTGGGATGAGCCCATCAACAGTCTGTATTCACCAAATGAGCATGCAGAGAAGTGGTGATTCTATGACAATCTTGAATAATGACTTACAAGCTGATTTTTTTTTTTTTTTAGTTGGAGTCTCACTTCACCGTCTAGGTTGGAGTGCAGTGGCACACTCACAGCTGCCCCAGCATCAACCTGCTGGGCTCAGGCGATCCTTCCACCTCAGCCTTCCAAGTAACTGGACCTACAGGTGTGTGCTACCACGCCCAGCTAATTTTTTGATTTATTGTAAAGATGAGGTCTTGCCAAGTTGCCCAGGCTGTTCTCAGACCCATGGACCCAGGCAATCCCCCCACCTCAGCCTCCCAAAGTGCTGGGATTATAGGCCTGAGCCACCAGGCCTGGCCACAAGCTGAATTTTTAATGGAGGGCTCATTTCTTGTGGTGCAAAGTTAGGGTTGGTTAACCTGGGTATGAACATCTGGCCAAAGGGGAACAAAACAAGAAGTGATTTTGGGAGGTACCAGCAGCTGAGTTCCCTCTTCAGACTCTCTGTGCTGAACCCCCAGCCCCCTCCCCAAGACCTGGAAAGCTCAAACTTGACCCCTCCCCTACCAAAGGCCTGAAGGGGCAGAGCTTCTTACCTGCCAGCCTTTGACTGATTGAGTGAAATGTTATGCAGGATTTTCACTCATCCTCTCCAGACATGAAAGGTCTCTCCCCAAACCTCACATTGCCATGGCTCTCTCTTGCTAGCTTTCCAGAGGTGAGTGAGGTGTGGCCCTGCTTCCTGGAGCCTGCAGTCCCTGACAGGCAGGGCTGAGGAAGCTACTTGGGACCAATTTCTGGGGTCACCTCTGCCAATCACAGGAATCCCTGCAGGAAACCTTCCCACTTCCCATCAGACTCAGTCCAGTCACAGTCCGCCCTCCTCCAGCACGATGCCTTCTTCCACGATTCGCTGGGTTCTCCTGCCCCTGGGAAGACCTTGCTCGAGCGCCCATGCTGCATCACAGATTTTCTCTGAAACCCTACTTTCTGAACTCGCACTGCTCATTTTTCATCCACTTAGTGGTTTCTTCTGCCAGTAGAAAGCTGGCTGAGAGAGCAGGAGCCGTCTTTGATGTGTTTGCCTAACATGTATGTGGTGAATCCAGGAGTGCACGTCCGGTTTGCATGCCCAAAATATTCCACTGACAATACCCCAGTTGTGGTCAGGAGGGCTTCAGGGCTGCCCCCACTCCCAGTGGTGTTAAGGTGTCTGCAGCACTGGCTCTGAGCAGCCATCTAACAATCCAGGCACTGGCACATATGCGGGTGTGGTGCGACGTTTACCCAGACGGGACCATCCCTGGCAGCCAAAGAATCCCTTCCTTCTAAAAATAGGCACACATAACCCTAACCCACCCTGGAAGCAGAGAAACACAGCCCTGTTACATTATCTGGAGAGTGTGCTGCTTTTTGTTTAAAAAAAGATTTGTTTCAAAGACAAATTCTACTAACACAAGCAACCCGGTAACTGATCACTTTGGCCTGAGAATATGAAATTTCAGCATAAATATGAAAAGACAGTCCCAAACAGAGCCTCAGTGCTTGATCTCATGTCCTATTGGAGTAGATACATAAATGTCTTCATCATCACATGAGCTATTCTGACATGACAGAAACAACAAAATGACAATTTGTAGCCACACAGCGCCCTGACCCTGGCGACAGGTGTGATCTGCTCGCATGTAGCAGCATCCACTTTGCTGAACTTCAATTCTGATACCTGAAGCTCCTCACCCGCAGGCCAGGCCGAGAGGAGCACCCATGAATGCAAAATTCCGAGTGCTTGGAGCAGGCAAGAAACCCAGTGGGTCCCTAGTCCCCAGGGTGGGGTGGCCACCCATCTGGCCCCAGCTGTGCTGTCCTGGCAGAAAGGCAGCCCCACCTTGCCCCACCTCAGGCAAGACCCCTGCTAGGTTCCACTGCAACATTCAAGAAACCCAGTGGGTCCCTAGTCCCCAGGGTGGGGTGGCCACCCATCTGGCCCCAGTTGTGCTGTCCTGGCAGAAAGGCAGCCCCACCCCACCCCACCCCCACCTCAGGTCAGACCCCTGCCTGGTTCCACTGCAGCATTCACAGGGAAAATTCAAAGATCATGAGATTACACACAATAACAGTCTTCAAAGGTGTGTTTTTTTCCAAGTAAAAAAGAACCACTTCAAATGTTACTCTAATGCCCTACTGAGGAGAGGTCCACTGGCAACATATGTTTTAGTTCAAAATATACATACCTTTTAACTCAGCAAGAACATGTCTACTAGTTGCCCTAAAGAGAGAACCTGATAAGTATACAGAAATGCACAACAGTTTATAATCACAAAACATTTAAACATCAACTAATAAGGGATTGGTTACACTTTGTTCGGGTCACATAACTGGTGTGTTCGTCACAAAGGGATGACGCATATCTTCAGACATTAAAAAAAAGACGAATAATATAATGCTAGGTTTAAATAATTTCTACAGCATGTATATTACAACTCTGTTTATGTAAAACCATGTCCAACTAAGTGCATCTATAGTGAGAGGCCTAGAACGATTTCACCAAAATGCTAAGAGTCATTGCCCCAGGGTATTGAGATTATTTCCATGCCATCTGAATTTTCTTTTATAAATATGTTATAAACAGAAAAGTATTTTTAAAAACAAAAAGGTTTTATGAAGAGTGTAATAATGACAGGATATGTTTATGATACACTAAATTTTTTAAAAAAATTATGATTACAAATTATACATGCACTATGGGTTTGAATAATGTAAAAAAAGGTTAAGAATCCAATTCAATCAATATAAACTCTCACCGTTTATATACAAGGTGATTTGTGGTACTCTTAGAGAATAAGTTAGTTGTCTTTGTTTCCCTCCCCATCCTCATGGGTTCAATCATGAGAAAGACGAGACTCAACCAACAAGGGCAGAGCCAGCCCCGTCCAGAACAAGGCCACAGTTTCTGGCAGCGCCTGCACGGACACAGCCTTCATGTGGGCGCCCTGGAGGACAACCCTGAATTCTTCTGGATGGGGGGGTGCCTCTGGCTTTGTTTCTTTTTGATGAGCTACATCAGCACATTCTCTCCTCCCCCCAATAGACTCCCACTCCACCGAGCGGCTGCAGGCGTTTCACTTTCTCCATGTTCCCACGGTGGAGTGGCCGGAGACTTTGTGCCTTTTCTATCATTAAAAAAAAGACAAAAAGAAATCCTCCAAACACACAAGCTTCCAGGAGTCTTTGGCAATTAAAGAAATAACTGTGTCTCAAGGATATGCTCCTACATCAGAAGGCAAAGCCCATGTTGTGCGTATGTTCCTATAAGCACAGGAACACAGTGAGGCTAATTCAGTGGAAGTATACGTCTCCCCTGCCCCCAGCACATACAACCTCAAAACCCTAGGCGGCAATGGAAAAAAGAACAAAACAAGAAGGGAAATACAGAAATCAATTCTGACAGCTTCACTGAGTACATTCTGATAAGTAATGAACCCCTATCCCCAACGTAAAAACCAAACACACCTCTAGCTACTTTTATGTAAGTTATTATAAGCAGGATTTTACACTTGCCAGTGTCCATAATCAAATTCTCAATCATTCTACATGTTTTACTTTGAAGACCATTTGCTTTGAGTTACTTGTTCTAGCAACTCACTTAAGTGAAATCACAGCAAAACACACCCCATGATGCAACTTCTGATAAACCAAAAAGTTTTCAAATGTGTTCTCCTCATTCTAGGAGCCCAAAAGAATGCCCAGAATGCCAAGAACCATAAACATATACATGCAGATGTGCAATACAATGTTTACTTTAAAAGTAAATAGTTCAGAGGACTCTACTTGTGTTGAGAAATCTTTCGTGTAATTAAGTTTTCACACTCCTGGACGAGGAGCTATAGGCCTTCATCAGATACCCTAGCAGGTCCTGGGCCGGGCCTAGAGGCAAGCAGCAAGACTAGAGTATACTGGATCTGAAGAATTTATTTGATGGATAAGTGGCAAAAAGTTACTATTTGCACTTCCTGTTTATTCTGCTAAAAATAGAAAGAGATGCTCTGAGTATCTTTTGCTGTTTTGGTCCTGTGTCCTCTGGCTAGGGTCAGCCTCCCTAAACGTTCCTATACCCTGTGGAGGGTGGGAGGGAGAGGCAAGGGAACATAGAAGTGGGTCCTTAGCACTCATTGCATTTGCAACCCAAATATGCAAACATGAATCCAGACTCTCCCCTCACCACCACTTCATTCTGTAACTGCTGTTCTTTTTTAGATGGGCAGAGCAACACAGAGAAGGGCAATGATAGCTGTCACAGTGTTTGCCCAAGCGAAAAGCCCATAGCTTTTCACAGTCCCTGGGCAAATGCAGCAGAAGCCTAGAAAATACAGAAGTAGTAAATAGAGAGGAAAGGGAGTGATGGCCAAATGCCATGTAGTCCTCAAGAGCACATCCTTCCTTGCCTGTTGTCTCAGCACCAAATGCAGACTCTCTGCAAGTAGGCATAGACCAAGAACGCTTTAGCAATCTAATGATGCTTGGGAACTCCTTAGAACAACATTCCTAAAGGCATAAAATCAAACACAAGGGATTACCAAGGAAAAATAAATTATTTTGAAGACATTTATCAGAATAAACAGATGTATGATACATTACTATGTGCTTTCTTATTAATGTATTAAATAACAATATGTACACTATTTTTAGATAATGATTACTATAAATGATTTTTAGGATATCTGGATACAATTACCACCTGATGTAAAAATATCTCTGATTTCCATTGGTAACAAAGTGACAGGTCCAGCTAATCCCACCGGGCTGTGCTGGTTTCATTCCTAACAAAGACAAGGAGCTCAGAAGGTCATGTTCATATGCCTATCTGAAGGCCTCTCAGGGAAGTATAGGAAGTTTTCTATCACCAAAGAAAGGGAGAATTTTTTAAAAAATGTGAACAAATATGCTTACTAGAAAGTCAAAGTAGTCACACATAAGAAGGATGGCTGAATTCTGGAAATTGAGGCTGCAGACAGACCCAGAAAACCTTATCACAGCCCTTTCTCTTTTGTAGCTGCTTTGCTAAGATGCAATTTACATAAAGTTCACCCATGTAAAGTGTGTAAATCAATGGTTGTTAGTATTATTTACACAGATTTCTAGTTCCATAATATTTCTATCACCTCAAAAAGAAACTCTGACCTTCCCAATTCTCCCCACCCCCTAGCCTCTGGCAACCATGAATCTACTTTTTTGTCTCTATGGATTTGCCCATTCTGGACTTTTCACATACAGTTGACTCTTGTCATGTGTGGTAATCTGTTCTAAAAAGTCACCATGAGCATGAATTGGAAGAATCAACATTGTTAAGATGTTCATCCTACCCAAGGCAATCTACAGATTTAGCACAATATCCATTAAATTACCAGCAAACTTCTTCTCAGAAACAACAACACAGGAATTCATATGGAAACATAAATGACCATGAATAGCCAAAACAATGCTCAGCAAAAAAAAAAAAAAAAAAACTTAAACAAAGCGGAGGTATCATACTCCCAGACTTTAAACTTTATTGTAAGGCTACAATAATCAAAACTGCCTAGTATTGGTACAAGAACAGGCATATAGTTGAATGGGACAGGACAGAGATTCCAGAAGCAAAACCTCAATTTCTCAACCAATTCATCTTCGACAAGCGTCCACCAACAACCACTGGGGAGAGGAGAACCTATTCAGTAAATGATGCTGAGAAAACTGGCTGACCACATGCAGAAGATTAAAACAAGACCACTATCTATCACCATACACAAAAATCAACTCTAAATGGATCAAAGACCTACATGTAAAACCTCAAACAATGAAAACCTTAGAAAATGCAGGAGACACCCTTACGGAAATCGGCAACCAATTCCTGATCAAAACACCAAGTGCCCATGCAATAAGAGGTAAGATAGACAAGTGGGACCTCTTCAAACTGACAAGCTTCTGCAAAGCCAAAGAAACCGTCAAGAGAGCAGGGAGACAGCCCACAGACCAGGAAAAAATATTTGCCAATTGTATATCTGACAAAGGCCTAACATCTAGGATCTATAAGGAACTCAAATGTGCCGAAAAGAAAAAAACAAACAGCCCCATTACAAAGTGGGCAAAAGATATAAATAAACACTTCTCAAAAGATGACATACGAGCAGCCAACAGATACATGAAAAAATGCTCAGTCTCACTAATCAAAGAAATGCAATCTAAAACCACACTGAGATACCACCTAACTCCAGTCAGGATGGCCATCAATAATAACTCAAAAAACAATGGATGCTGGAGAGGATGTGGTGAAAGGGGAACACGTTTACACTGGTGGGAGTGTAAACTAGTACAACTTCTGTGGAAAAGAGTGTGGCAATTCCTAAAAGATCTAAAAATCAACCTTCCATATGTCCCCACAATCCCCCTTCTAGGAATATACCTAGAGGAATTCAAATCATTCTATGAAAAAGATACCTGCACACGCATGTTTATTGCAGCACTATTCACAATAGTAAAAACATGGAACCAACCGTGCTGCCATTGAAAGAGAACTGGATAAAATAATATGGTATAATGGAATATTATGCAGCCATAATGAAGGACAAAATTATGAACTTTGCAGCAACTTGGATGGACTTAGAGTCTATAATTCTTTTTTTTTTTTTTTTTTTGAGTTGGAGTCTCACTCCATCGCCCAGACTGGAGAGCAGTGGCCGCTCCCGGCCACCACAGCCTTGACCTGCTGGGCTCCGGCGATCCTTCTGCCTCAGCCTTCCGAGTAGCCAGAATTACAGGCATGCGCTACCACGACCGGCTGATTTTTTGATTTATTGTAGAGATGAGGTCTCGCTGCCCAGGCGGGTCTCGAACCCTGAGTGATCCATCACAGAAACAAAGAACTGAGTATCACATGTTCTCACTCACAAGCGAACCTTGAGCAATTATCATAATACTGTAAGAAAGGGATTGGCAGTAGTGGGAAACTGCCAGGGGGTAGAGAGAGGAGGGATTGGCAGTAGTAGGAAACTGCGGGGGCAGGGGGGGCACACCTCATGAACATTTGTATACCTAACCCTGAATTGTATCCCACATCTTTAAAATGATAAATTAAAACTAACTAAATAAATAAAATCACCATGAGCAATGAATTTTTGAATGTGGAGCTTGCTCCTAGGAAAAATACAGGGTTAGGTTCCTGAGAGCCTCTGGTCATGTTTTTATCTATACAGAATCCTTAAATAAGTAGAATCAACTTTAAAAGTCATTATACAAGTCGGGCTTGGTGGCTGAGCCTGTAATCCCGCACCTTTGGGAGGCTGAGTGGATTGCCTGAGCCCACGGGTTCGAGACCCGCCTGGGCAACTTGGCGAGACCTCATCTCTACATAAATCAAAAATTAGCCAGCTGGTAGCGTGCGCCTGTAGTTCCAGCTACTTGGAAGGCTGAGGCGGAAGGATCGCCAGAGCCCAGCAGGTTGAGGCTGCCGTGGTGCCGTGGTGCCGTGGCCGGGGGCGGCCACTGCACTCCAGTCTGGGCGACAGAGTGAGACTCCAACTCAAATAAATAAATAAATAAACAAATAAACAAACAAATAAATAAAAGTCATTATACAATATATGAACTTTGTGTCTGGCTTCTTTCACTTAGCATGATGTTTTTGAGGTTCATCCGTCTGTAGCATGTGTCGGTATACCATTTCTTTTCATGGCTGGATAACATTCCATTGTATGACCACACACATACACACAAACACACACACACTGTGTTTATCTACTCATCAGTTGATGAATGCTTGGGCTGTTTCTACCTTTTGAGTATTGTGAATAATGCTACTATTTGTGTACAACAGTTGTGTACCATTTTTTGTGTGGACACATTTTTCAAAAGCCAGTATTTTGTCGTAGGGTTTTTACAATTTTATGGGATGCCATTCTGCATAGTTTTATCACCAGATCCTCATATGGTTTAGGGGAAGAGATTAAGTGACAGAATAATTTTTTTAAACATTTAAACATTAAACAGTTGTGGGTTTATTTCAACATGTACTAGAATACTGACTTTTCATCTGTGATAGTAACAGTTGCTTCTTAAAATACATTTAAATAAAATATGCCAGTGTACAGAAGTGTATTAACTAAATGGCAGAGTGGGTGTGGCCATAGTAGAATCATGAAAACAGCATGAGAGTGAGAGTGACTGACACTCGAAACCCCTTCTGCAGTGAAAAAGTACCAGGATTGTGTCGACTCCAAGGGGCCTCAGCTCTGGCCCAACCACAATGGACACCTGGATCTTCATGACACTGCCTTCCACACGGGTTACTTAACATGGAGAGCATCTGACTGTCCAAAGGTATACAACTGCCCCGATTCTTCTCCCACCTGGGATGTTGTGATCTTTATACTCAGAGTCCACTGAGGACAGTGAGAGGCAGCTCCGATTTTCCCAATGACAGAACCAAGGGTCAGGACTGTGCTAAGGACTGGTGAACGCTATAACTTTTTCCTGTTAAGCCCTGACAGCAACCCAAGAGGTCGGCGTTGTAACCATTATGGAGATGAGGACATCTGAGCTCAGCAGGGTAAAGCATGTTTTTGGGTCACAGAGCCAGCGAGAATGTGGGTCTGAGCTCAGGTCTCTCCAGCTCCATGCTGTGATGTGACAGAGAAAGGCACAGGCTGTCAGCAACACACTCATGCTGAAAACATGAGAGATTTAGAAACTATAAACCAGCTAGTTAAACTTTTGGCTATTACTCTAAGAGAAGAGGAAGAAGGAAAAATAAATGATAAAGACAGGATGCAGGGCCCCAGCCAGCAAGCTGAAAAAGAGGTAAAGTTGTGTGAGCCCCAGTGGGAAGTTAGCACATTCCCAGTTGCAACACCCGGACCTGTGTTTCCTGTCTCACCTCAGCTTCAGTGAATCAACAGCAGAGGGTGCCAAGCCTCACTCGGGATTGCCTCCAAAGGGCAGAGTATCTCCTGCCCACCTTCAAACCTCAACTCCACAGCTAGTGGGACAAAAAGATTTGTTTCCTGCATGATGGACAATAGAGCCCACATGCACACCTGCAGTTTACACTGTGCTTCACACCACTGCTCACTCTGTACCACGTGAGCGGATGACCTGGGGTGGCTGAGTCACAGCAAACACACCCTCATGCTTCTGGTCTGGTGAAGATGGATGGGAAACCAGCCCTGAGAGCAACTGATAAAACACGGAAGAAGAAAATAAGAGGACAGCGTGTGAACAGATACAGACATTGAGTGATATGATGGCCAGGGAGTTTCCAGGCAGGGGTAGTGGGTGCAGGCCTCTATCCCAGGACCAGCAAGCAGTGGTGTTGGCCACAGGAAGAAGCAGGGAGAGGACAGAGCAGGGGCACGATGGAGGCTGAGTAAGCGTCACACAGAGGCAGTAAGGGGCCCAGTTCAGCAGCAATCCCATGGGACTTGTGAGGAAGTGAAAGCCCAGGCAGTCCCCTCAGGCCACTGTGAGGAAGTGACAGCTGTGTTGACTTCACAGCATCATCAGCAGGACACCCGGGCTCAGCAAGAACCACAGATGCCGGGCATTCTGATCTTGTGCCAGAGAATCAGTCTGAAGTGAGGTCAGCAGGTCTCCTGCCGTTCCCTCCCATCAACACAACAGAAATGGCTAATATTTACAGAGTATCAACAGGCTGTGTAGCATCACCCTCCGGGTAACTGGGTGGGTGGTGCTATCAGCATTCCCCTTTTGCAAAGCAGGATGCTGAAGTGGAAGAGGCAGAAGGCCTGGCCTGCAGATGGGAACTCTGGTCTGCAGACGGGTAAGCCCAATTCGCCTGCCTCCTGCCCAGCACACTGTTGCTGCTTCCTTTAGTCTCAGCTCAGACTTTCCTCCATAAGCCTCTCTTGACTCTCCCAAAAGAGACTCCTGAGGCATGCAGTAAATCCACAATGGCAGACATGTTGCATTGTGACATTGCTCTGCAACTGTCCCCCCGTGGCTGCTCTGCTCCTTGAAGTGGTCAGCGTTCACCAGGTGCACAGTTGGGTTGCCCAAGAGAGGAGGGACAACCACTTCCAAATCAATTATAAAAATGCCATTTTCCCAATATCAAGCCTCACCTACAGGTGGCTCTAGCCTTCAGTACACTACTTTGAAATGACAAGGTTGAAATGGAGATGGAGAAAAGCAAAAAGTCTAAAATGCAGTTCTGAGATTTGAACAGCATGAGGTCTCCATGAGTTAGCAGCAGGGCTCCCACTCCCTTCAACCATTAACCTCGGTTAGTTATTTATCTTAACCTCAAATGATTCTGTTGTTACTTACAATATCAAAGCAAAGTTAAGTCTTCAGAGCCAAAAGTTAACAGAAGTTGTAATTTAAAGCTGTCATTTTTTTCCTAATCCTAAAGAGATGGTGAAAAATACATACTAGTAACTGCCAGTTTCATCCTTAGGCTACTGACAAGTGACTCCTCATTACTAAATTCACTTGCTTCTAATTAGAATACTGAAAGTATCAATATTACTTTTTCCTCAGTATTTACAAGTCAGAGGTCAACACTGTTTAAGGTAGAAAGTGCAGTTTACATATTTTAAGGTTTTCGATAAATTAATGTTGGCCAAATTTTAATTTCTTTAATCTTCTACCAGAGGCTAGAAAACAGAATCACATGAGCCCATAATGACAGACAAAACTGGACATTGCATTTGATTTTTAAATGGCTGCTGAACAAGGCCAGCGCTCAGCTCTCTCCGTACCTCGTTTCTGAATGAAGACCCTGAGCAGAGGATTTGCACTGGAGACTGCCTTGCAGAAGTTGTCATCATTGTTGATGGGCAGCAGATCCCCATGCACATCTGCGTAGCCGATGGTTACTTCACTGCTGGAGATACGGTGGGTGTGCACAACCAACTTGTAGAAATCTTCAAACTTCCCAGGCTTATGACGGTTCAGGGAGAATCTTCGAAATTCTGCCCCAAACTACAAAGCAAAATATGGGGTTGGGGTTAATAAACATAAGACGTAAAGAGCCAGAAGTAAGTGTGGTTAGTTTACTTAATAAACAAATATGTATATACCACATTTTCCTTATCCAATCATTCTTTGATGGACAGATAAGTTGATTCCACATCCTTGCTATTGTGAATTGTGCTGTGACAAATGTAAGAGTGCAAATATATTTTTAAGTAATAATTTCTTTTCTTTTGGGTAGATATCCAGTAGTGACTAATGTTTACAGAAAACTGTCATTATATTAGCTAGACATTATGTCAATGAGTCGGGGCAAATAATCTAAAATTATACAGGTTTGTGACAGAATCACCTAGTCCTGGATTTGGCAGTGTTGGGGTATGGCCCAAGAATTTGTATTGTTAACAAGTTCCTAGAAGAAGCTGATGCTATAGGTCTGGGAACTACAAGGAGAACCACTGCTTTTAAGGGATTCAGCCACCAGACCTCAACTTTCACAGATCCTCTTGTGAAACAATTTGCCTGAGAACAAATCTCCTTTCCCGCCTTCCTTTCAAAAAAGCACATTCCTCAGGTTAAAGCAAAACAAACCTCTCATCCACCCTGCATTGCTCCCAGGAATAAAACAACAACAACAACTCCAAGGCACACAACCATGAAATAGTTCAAAATACTGGTTCAGGAAAATGCCACCTTCGATGACTAATTAAAACCCCTCAAAACTGCTTTCTACATACTCAGGAAAAGAAGAAGCATGACCCCAGAAGCTGGTGTCTGGTCAAAGTTACATTCTTTAAATATAGCTTATCCTAGAAGGGCCAGACACCAGCATGTGGGCATGCAGACTCTTTTCACACAGAGGCTGCAAAACTTGAAGACACAAGACTTAAAGCCTACAGTATAAGTTTCAAGAAATTTCTTTCAGACCCAGTTTCCAATCAAATTGCTAAGTGTTTATCTCACTAACATCAACCCTCTTTCCCTTTTTATATAGCTCACACATGCTGACTTTCAAAGCAATTGGTTTTTGTCAGTACATAGCTTTTTCACTAAACATATAAAAGAATAATTAAAACTAGTGTGAGCATTTCTTCCTTCTATATATAATTTTCACTTGAGTAGCCCCCCAAGGGGACATATAAGCACTCACATTCACCTAAGGAACATCAGGCCTCCCCTGGAAACAACATACGTTAAATGTGAGTCTCTCAATGTTTGAATTGTTACTGCATTTAGTAACTAATCTAAGATGCAACTCAATTCCTCAGTACTTTTATTTTTTCTCAAAATATGTCTTAGCATGTAAAGTTGAGATGAAAAATGAATTCAGACTTTTTCCTGAGAAAAAGCAAGACTGATGTGTGTTTGAAAATGAGGCTGGCTTTGCCAACCCAGCTACAGGGTGAGTATGCTTCATATGTTGAGTGAGCTTAAACATTTTGACAAAAAGAGATGTGAAATGTGATATGAGAAAAGCATTTTATTTAAAAAATATTGGTATGGGGTACTAAATTAATATTTTTATTTCCCCACTGTATCAGATTAAACAAGAGGGCTCCAAATGAAGCAATTAGGAGGTGCAATTCATTGTATAATTCTTGGTAAATAAAACCTCTTTTTAGAGTACTTACTAGAACTTGAAACAGTGAATAGCAGTAATGACCAGGCAATAAATCGTGAAAGTTAAGTAGTTTCCAATTTACTTTCAACAAAATTAAAAGTTGTCCTAATTGAAATGTCAGCTAATTATCAAAATAATTATAATGATAGACCACTGCAGATTGTTTCTTTTTGGCACATGACCTGGTGAGAGTTCAAAGAGTTTGAGGCCTGCCCGGGGAACCCTCACTCCCACTGACCAGCGTGTGTAAATAAAGTCTCACAACATGGATATCAACAATAAATAGCAAAAGAACTGATGCCACCCTCCTCATTTAGCAATAAACACATTTTGTTAATGAAGGATTTTTTCAATGTGCATTTTGGATGTCTAATAATTATCAAATCTCACAACTATCTTTCAATAATTTGGTAATAACTATCACAACTCAATCTAGAAAATTTTTTACTGTAAAAAAAGTCTTTCTCTCTCTCTCATCATAGTTTTGACTGCCTTCAGGAAGACAGAGCTCTGAGAAGTGCTTCTCGAATGAATAATAGCTGGAAGCCAGTTGCAATAAAAGTAGTATGCCATTGAGTAAACCATGTTACTGATAAAGTTCTTGGCCAAGAAACAAGGAGACAAAAAGATGGGAGAAACCCAAGATAGCTAAGAGCTTGAGAAGCATGGCAGGAAATTACTGTTTTAAGAGCAACGGAAAAGTAAGGAACTGCAAAACTCCACTCATCCATAAAAACAAGAACACTGGCAAAATGGTCAAAATCAATTTCTGGAAACTAACCAACAGGTTACAACAATCCAATAAGTGTTTATTCCAGAAAAACAGCTGAATCTCAGTAAGAACAGAAAGTTTTGCAGTATTTTAGCATCCTACCCACCTCTTCTCAGCTGTGAAAAAACACAGCCTCATTGCCTGGGAGAAGGCAGAACCAGCTGAGGTCTCCAAATGCTCCATGCTCAGAGGACTGTCATTGTCAGACCTGTCTTGCAGCTCCTGGAAAAGCCCTATTCACAGGGTCAGAGGTCACAGGGTGGGAAAAGCCCTTTCTTCAAGGGCATTTGTGGAGAACAGTCAGCATCAATTGTTCAGCATTTAAACTGTTTACAGATCTTATGATAAAATGGGTTTTTTTTTTCCATGAGTGAGACTTATTTTCTTAATAGGACCAACATATGTTATATACAAAGCTAATCTTTAAATAAGTATAAACAAATAATGTCATCACATACTCTCAGCCAATTTTGTATCTCCTGCCAAATACAAAACATTTACTTTAATTAACTTAAAGTGAGTAATTGTGTCTCTTGCTAGATACAAAACATTTTAATAAACTTCAAGTGAGTAATTTGCCTAAAACCACTGAAAGTGGGGATGCTTTCAAAGTAGCTGCATATCTGATATGATTGGCAAAATCTCCCCACCTTCCATCCCCACCCACACATGATATTAGTCATTCCTTTGAGTCAATATGAAGGCCTTGTTAAAATTAAAATATTATCTAGTAACAGACATATTCAGTTATTAACATTTAGCTCAAATTAGTTGATTTGTGAAAGAGACCTAGAAGCAGTCAGTTTTTCTTAAAACTGTCCTTTGCAACTATTTATATTTCTTGTGAGAAAATTTAGATGCCAACTTAAAAATACATCATTCCCTTTACACCTGTAGTTCTTAAAATTATTTTAGAGGGTACGCAATGCTTGAAGACTGCTACACTAGAGTATAGGGGTTACTATGAAAGTGACTGAGGCATGGTTACCAGCTAGGGCAAATAAGAACTAGACAAACACATTTAAAAGAAATGCTGGGGGTGCACACCCATTAGGATGGCTACTACCAAAAGCCAGAAAATTGTAAGTGTTGATGAGGGTATGCTGAAATCGGAACCCTTGTGCACTACTGATGGGAATATAAGATGGTGTAGCTGCTGTGAAAAATAGTATGATGATTTCTCAAAAAATTTTTTTCTTTTTTTTGTATGGGTCGGAATCTCACTCTGTCACCCAAGCTGGAGTGCAGTGGTATGCTCATGGCCACCGCAGCCTTGACCTACTGGGCTCAGGCGATCCTTCTGCCTCAGCCTTCCGAGTAGCTGGAACCATAGGCATATGCCACCACTCCAGGCTAATTTTTTGATTTATTGTTGAGTTCTCACCAAGTTGCCCAGGCTGGCCTCAAATCCCCAGGATCAGGCAAACCTCTCACTTCTGCCTCCCAAAGTGCTGGGATTACAGTCATGGGCCATCGTGTCCAGCTTCTCAAAAAATTAAAAATAGAATTACCATATGAACCAACAATTCCACTTCTGGGTATACAACTAAAAGAACTGAAAGCTGGATCTTGAAGAAATATCCGTACACCTGCATTCACTGCAGGATCATGCACAGTAGCTAAAATGTGGAAGCAACTCAAGTGTTCATCAGTGGAGGAAAGACCAAACAAAATGTGACATACACATATAATGGAATATTATTCACCTTAAAAAGGAAGGAATTTCTGACATGTTACTACATGGATGACCCTCGAGACGTTATGCTGAGTGAAACAAGTCAATCACAGAGGCCAAATACTTACGATTCCACTTATATGAGGTACCTAGAGTACTCAAAGTCAGAGATAGAAAGCAGTATGGTGGGAGCCAGGGGTTGGGGATAGAGGAATGAGGAGTTACTGTTTAATGAGTATAGAGTTTCAGCTTAGTAGAATGAAAAGAAGTCTGAAGATGGATGATGGTAATGGTGGTACAACAATATTAATATACAGGAGGTCCTCAATTAATGTTTCATTTAATGTCATCTTGTTATAACACTGATGATTAAAAAAAAATCAATTCCTGGCCAGGACCACTGTCTGTGTGGAGTTTGGAGGGTCTCCTCACATCTACATGGGTTTTCTCCAGATATCCCAGTTTTCTCTCACATCCCAAAGACATGAACATTAGGTAAATCAGCATGACTAAATTGTCCAAGTAGGCGTGAGTGTGGGTATGTGTGAGTGTGCCCTATGTTGGAATAGTATCCTGTCCAGAGTTGGTTTACTGCATCATGCCCTGAGATTCTAGAATAGGCTCTAGTCACACACAACCTTAAACTGGAATACAAGAGTTGGAAAACGAATACAAATTATTGTACATAAAAATCTGTAATCAAACAAATGCATGACAATAAGTGATGCAGTATGAAAGTGTTCCTCAAGTCTGCCACATTTGTTCCTGTTAGTCTTTGAGCCGTGTGGTGGCAGAGGTGCTATTTACAGTTTTCACTTTACAAACAGTCATTCCTTGGTTTAACATACAACCACTGATTCACCAAAAATTGGGTAAATAATTACCTTACTTGTTTTTATTAATTTTTCTTAAGTGTTATGTATAGCTTATATTTACTTCAATGTTTAATATGAAAAGTATTAAAGTAATATTAGAAGTTTGGCAATTTTTTTGTGACAAGAAATATGTTGTAGGAACTTGACTCTTGTTTATAACAACTAGCCTATGGTAAAACTGGTTTCATTATTAGTGGTTTCACTTTAAGTCTCAGTCCCCAAGATCCTATCAATGATGTTAAGTGAGGATTTAGTGTACTTAATACTACTGAGAAGTGGTTAAGATGATAAATGGCAAGTTATTTGTATTTTACCACAATAAAAAATTTCTGGGGGAAAAAAGAGAAATGCTGGGAAATGACCTGAGTCAGTTATGGTCTTTCACATCTGGCTAACTCCAGGGTTCTGTACAATTAGGAAGTGATGGCTAAAGCAGACTTAGACAGTCAGAGTGTTGAAGATGTGTTCCAACACACATAGAGCCTCTCAGCAAAGGCTGGAAGACTTAACTGGTTCAAAGCATGTAAAGAAATCTATCTGACCACTCATTTCTGAGTGAGGCTGTAGGTCATACATGACAAATAATACATAGTTTATAGAATTAGTCCAGGAAAGTCATTAAAAAATCCAGCAGCTCAGCTGGCCATGGTGGCTCATGCCCATAATCCCAGCACTTTGGGAAGATGAGGTGAAAGGATCACCTGAGCCCAGGAGGTCGAGGCTGAGGTGAGCTGTGATTGTGCCACTGCACTCCAACCTGGGCAGCATAGACTTCCGACTCAAAAGAAAAAAAAAAAAAGGCTGAGCACAATGCTCATGTCTGTAATCCCAGCACTTTGGGAGGCTGAGGAGGGAGGATTGCTTGAGTCCAGGAGTTTAAGACCAGCCTAGCCAACATAGCAAGACCTCATCTCTACAAAAAATAAAAAAATCAGCAGGGCATAGTGGTGTGTGCCTGGAGCCTCAGCTACTTGGGAGGCTGAGACAGAATGATCACCTGAGCCCAGGAGGTCGAGACCAACCTGGACAATAGCAAGACCTCATCACTACAAAAAAAAAATTAGCAGGGCATAGTAAAGCATACCTAGTCCCAGCTACTTGGGAGGCTGAAGAGGAAGGATCATCTGAGCCCAGGAGATCATGACTGAGGTGAGCCATGATCATGCCACTACACTCTAGCCTGGGCAACAGAGTGAGACTCCAACTCAAAAATAAAAATAAAAAATCAACAGTGACAAAAAACCCTTGGGAGAAGGGTCTGGTTTCCAGAGTTACCAAATCATGGTATTTTAATTGTTCAGTTTTGAACAAGTTATAAGACATACAAAGAAAAAGGGGGGGAAAGGCCCATGCAGAGAAAAGCAAAGCAGTCAATGAAAATGGTCCATGAGGGGTCCTTATGTTTTACTTCCTAGACAAAGGGTTTAGATTAGCTATCATAAATATGTTCAAAGAACTAAAGAAAACCATTTTTAAAGAACTAATGGGTATGAGAAATGATGTCTCACCAAATAGACTATCAATGAAGAAATAAAAATCATAAATAGAAATTCTAGAGTTGAAAACTACAATAACAGAAATAAAAAATTTAACTATGTAGGTATATAAAAAGGATAGCTTAATTGTATTTTTGTTTGCTTGTAATTCATTTAATCTCTTTGATTAAAAAGACAACTGCAGAAAGCAATAACTATAAGTTAATTATAAAATGTTTTGACAGTGTAATATATTCTAATATGATATTATAATTATGTTATAATTATGTTTTGAAAATGTTATGAGAAAATGTAATTTGTATGATGATAATACTACAAAGAAGATGGATGGGAAGACAGCTATATTGAAGTAAGGTTTTTGTATATTATGGAGATTCAGTTGGTATTAATCTGAACTAAATTTTTAAAAATTAAGATACTAGTTGTAATCCCCAGAGCAATCACTAAGAAAATAATTCAGAAAAAAATAGAGTGAAAGAAAAAATAAAGAAATAGAATAGTACATTAAAATATTTACTTAACAAAAAAAGCAGTAATGGAGGAAGAGAATAAAAAAGACTTGAGTCATATAGAAAATAAACAACGAAACAATGTGCACAAATCTTGCTGTATCAGTAATTAAATGTAAATAGATTAAATATTTGAATCAAAAGGCAGAGATTAGCAAAATAAATTAAAACACAAATAGAAACAGCAACCATGATCCAATTATATGAGCTCTACAGGAGATGTGCTTTAGAGTCAAGGAAACAAATACATTAAAAAAAAGAATAAAAAGAATTAAACCACACAAACCATATCCAAAAAGAGCTGAAGTGGTTACATTAGGAGCAGACAAAATAGACTACTTTACAAAAATTATTACTAGAGACAAGATATTTTATAATAAGTTGTAGCAATTACAAACATATATACACTTGAAAACAAAGCCCCAAAATAAATAAAGCAAAAACCAACTTAAAAAGAGAAATAGATCATTCATCAATAAATTATGGGAATTTTAATATCCCACTTTCAATAATGAATGAAACCAGGCAGAATATCAACAAAGAAACAGAAGACTTAAGCAACACTAGAAACCTACTAGACCTAACAGACATCTGTACAATACCCCACCCAACAACTGCAGAACATATATTCTCAAGTACACAGGAAACATTCTCTAATAGACCTTATGTTGGACCCTAAAACAAATCTCAATAAATTAGAGGACTGAAATCATACAAAGTATGTCTTCCAACCACCATAATGAAATGAAATTAGGAATCAATAACAAAAAGAAAGTGTGGAAAATTCACAGACATGTAGAAATTAAACAACACACTCTTAAATAACCTACAGGTTTAAGAGGATCCCAGGGAAAATTAGAAAATACATAGAGTTGGACTGGGTGTGATGGCTCACATCTATAATCCCAGCACTTTGGGAGGCAGAGGCAGGAGAATTGGTTAAGGCTCGGAGCTCGAGACTAGCCTAGTCAATATAGTGATATCCTGTGCTTCACAAAAAGTTAAAGAATTAGCTGAGCCCTAGCTACTCAGAAGGCTGAGGCAGGAGGATTGCTTGAGCCCAGGAAGTTGAAGCTGCAGTGAGCTATGACCATGCCACTGCACTCTTCCAGCCAGGGTGACAAAGTAAGACTCTGTCAAAAAAAAAAAAAAAGAAAAAGAAAAAAGAAGAAAATAGAGATTAATAAAAACACATTACATGCCAAAATTTATGAGACTCAGACAAAACAGTGCTTAGAGGAAAACATAGCTGTAAAGACCTATATTTTAAAAGGAAAATTTTAATTCAGTAAATTTGAGTTAAACTTCCACCATTAGAAATTAAAAAGGAAGTGCAAGCTTAACCCAAAGCAAGTAAAAAGGAGAAAATAATTGAGATTAAAGATAAATGAGGTTAGAAAAACAAAGAAAATAACAAAACCAAAAGTTGGTTCTTTGAAAAGATCAATAAAATTGACAAATCTTTAAGTAGACTGACAAAAAAAAAAAAAATGAGAGAAGATTCAAACTACTAAAATCAAGAATGGCAGAGTGGTCACTACTATTGGCTTTAAAGAATTAAGAAGGATTATAGGCATTCTAGTGGCAACCATCATACCTAGCACCCAAAGAACCAATATTCCTTGGAGAAATGACTGATTCAAGGACTGGCACAAGAAAGATACAAGATATGCCTGTGGTATGTTATAATGCCAGAATGTAAGGAAGTTCCAAAAATAAAACAAAGCCCACAATCATGGAGGTATGTCAAAGAAAAACAGGAACTAACTGAAAAAGCTCCTAATGGCCAAAGCTAGAACAATTTAAGCAATAAAGTAGAATTAGATTATAATTCCAAGTATAAAATCAAGGTCTGTGAGTCCGTAATTACATAAACGACTGAATAAATAAATGGGGGACAGTAGACAAATCTCTCATGCAGAAAAATTCCAAATAATTTATGTAGCTACACCACCCTCAAGGAAGTAAAGATAACTCCTAACCTCTTAAGTATAGGCTATACATATGTTCATTCCAAAAACTACAGTATAAAAGGAGGAAGAAAGAATAACTCTATAGTGGAGAAATCTGGAAAATATTCTCAGTCAGGTAACCAATATCAATATCAATAGTGATAAGTCATGTTGAGAGTATGTACCCTTGACATGATGTGATAAAAATGGCACTTTACTACTGTGGCCTTCCTCTCCTAAATCTATAATCCCAGTCTAAAAATGAGAACCACAACAGACAAATTTCAACTGAGGGACATTCCACAAAATATCTTAATAGTACTCTTCAAAACTATCAAGGACACCAAAAGCAAAGAAAGTGAGAAATTATTACAGCCAAAAGGAGCATAAGGAAACATCACAAATGAAATGTGTTGTCCTGGATGGGATCTTGAAACATAAGTTAAAAAGATTTCCTTAGGTAAAACTAAGGAAATCTGAATAAAGTATGAACTTCAGTTAATAATAATGAATCAGTATTAGTTTATTATAAAAATGTAATATATTAATATTAGATATTAATAATAGAGAAAACTGGATATGGCATATATGGGGATTCTCTGTACAGTCTTTGCAAATTTTCTGTAAATCTAAAACTGTTCTAAAATAAAAATTTAAAAAAGAATTATATTGGAACACTATGAATAAACTATGAATATGCCAACAATTTGGAAAATCTCAATAAAATGAACATATTCCTTGAAAAAGACACAAAGTACCAAAACTGACTCATAAAGAAATAGAAAATATAAATAAACTTATAACAAGAGATTGAATTAGTAATTTTTAAAATTCCCACAAAGAAAAGCCTAGGCCCAGATGTCTTCACTAGTGAATTCTACAAAATGCTTACAAAATTAATACCAATTTTTCATAAATTCTTTCAAAAAATAGAGGGGACAATTCTCAACTTACTCTATGAGATCAATTTTAACCAGACACAAATATGAGAAAGAGGCATCACAGGAAAATAAAACTATAGACCAATATCCATTATAAATAGAGACACAAAAATCTGTAACAAAATATTAGCAATCCATAACCAGCAACATATAAAAAGGATTACACACCATTACCAGTGAGACTGATCACAGGAATGCAAGGTTGGTTTAACATCCAAAAATCAGTCAATGTAATATATGATATTAAAAGACATATGATGATGTTAATAGATGTAAAAAGAACACCTGACAGCCAGGGGTGGTATCTCACACCTGTAATCCCAGCACTTTGGGAGGTGGAGACAAAAGGATTATCTGAGCCCAGAGGTTCGAGACTAGTCTGGGCAATTTGGCGAGACCTTGTCTCTACAATAAATAAATAAGTAAATAAAACTAGCTGGGCGTGGTGTCACATGCCTGTAGTTCTAGTTACTTGGAAGGCTGAGGCGGAAGGACCACCTGAGCCCAGCAGGTTGAGGTTGCAGTGGCCATGAACATACCACTGCACTCCAGCCTGGGTGACAAAGTGAGACTCTAACTCAAAAAAAAAGAGCAGGGCATATATAAAAACTCACAGCTAATGTGATTTCCTCCTGAGATCAAGAACAAAACAAGAATTTCCACTTTCACATCTTCTATTTAACACTGTATTAAAGGTTCTACCCAGGACAGTTAGTCAAGAAAATACAAGGCATCATATTGGAAAGGAAGAAGTTAAAATATCTCAACTCACATATTACATGTACTTATATATAGAAAATCTTAAGGAATCCACAAAATCCTTATTAGAGTTAATAAGTGAGCTCAGCTCTATTTCAGCATACAATATCAACACACAAAAAATTGTATTTCTATATAGTAGCAATAAACAATCTGAAAATTAAATTTAAAACAATTCCACTAACAATAGCATTATACAGGATAAAATATTTAGAAATAAGCAAAATAAGTGAAAGACTCACATACTGAAGACTACAGAATATTGTTGAAAAAAGTAAAGAAGATCTAAATTAATGAAAACACACTCCATGTTCATGATCATGGATTGGAAGACTTAATACTGTTAAGCTAGCAATACTCCCAAAAGTGATGTACAGATCCAGTGCAACTCCCAAGAAAATCTTAGCTGTCTTTTCTGCTGTAGTCAGCAAGATGATCCTAAAGTCATTTGGAAATGCAAATGACTCAATATATCCAGAAGAATTTTGATAGAGAAGAACAGAGCTGGAGAACTCACTTTTCAATTTCAAAACTCACACATAGTATTGACATAAAGGTAAACATATAAATGAACAAGGAAATAGAATTAAGAGTCCAGAAAAAAACCCCTTACATTTATGATCAATTTATTGTAGACAAGAATATTAAGACAATTTAATGGGGGAAAAATAGCCTTTTTCCAATAAATGGTGCTGGATAACTACATATTCACATACAAAACAATAAAGGTGGACTCCTACCTCATGCTATATGAGAAAATTAACTCAAACTGGATTACAGACTAAATGTGAGAGCCAAAATCATAAAGCTCTTGGACAAAAACATAGGATTAAATTTTCATTATTGGAGCCAGGCAATAATTTCTTAAATATGATGCCAAAAGCAGAAGCAACAAAAGAAAAAATATATAAACTGAACTTCGTTGAAATTAAAAACTTTTGTGTTTCAAAGGATACCATGAAGAAAGTGAGAAAAAAATCTAAAATGAGAGAAAATACTTGCAAATCGGTTACCTGATAGAGACTTGCACCAAGCATATTTAAAAAAAACCAAAACAAACAAACTCTTAAAACTCAACAATAAAAAGACAACCCAATTTATTTATTTATTTATTTTTTGAGTTGGAGTCTCACTCTGTCGCCCAGACTGGAGTGCAGTGGCCGCTCCCGGCCACCGCAGCCTCGACCTGCTGGGCTCTGGCGATTCTTCTGCCTCAGCCTTCCAAGTAGCCGGAATTACAGGCTTGTGCTACCACGCCCGGCTGATTTTTTGATTTATTGTAGAGATGAGGTCTCGTTGCCCAGGCGGGTCTCAAACCTGCCGGCTCAGGCAATCCACTCACCTCAGCCTCCCAAAGGCACAGGATTACAGGCTGAGCCACCGAGCCCAGCTGGACAACTCAATTTTTTAAAATGGGCAAAGAACTTGAATAGACATTTCTCTGAAGAAGATATACTACTGGCCAACAAACACATGAAAAGATATTCAACATCATTAGTCATTGGGGAAAATACAAATCAAAAACATAATGAGTTACCACCTCAAACTCTCCAGGATGTTATAAAAAAAATGATAACATACTGGTAAGAATGTGGAGGAATCTGAACTCTCATACATCTTTGATAGGAATATAAAATGGTGCAACTGATTTGGAAAACAGTGTGGCAGTTTCTTAAATGTTAAACTTGAATCACCATATGACCCACAATCTCACTGCTAGGTATATATCACAAAGAAGTGAACATATATGCCCACACAAAAACTTACACATGAAGTTCACAGCAGCATTATTTACAATAGCCAAAATATGACAATAACCCAAATGTTCATCAACTGATGAATGGGTAAGAAAAACATGGTATATCCACAGAAATGAATATTATTCGGTCATACAAAGGAATGAGGTACTGATCCATGCTATAACAAAGATGAACCTTGAAAACATTATGCTAAGTGAATGATACCAGACACAAAAGACCATATAGTGAATGACCCCACATATAAGAAATGTCCAGAGTAGGCAAATCCCCAGAGACAAAGTAGAACAGTGGTTGCTAGGGGTTGGAGGGAGGGAGGAATTGAGAATGGCCGCTAATGGTGAAGAAAATGTTCTAAAATTAGATAGTGGTGATAACTGCACAACTCTGTGAATACACCAAAACCCACTGAATTTTATGCTTTAAAGGTATGAATTTTATTTCATGTTAATGACAGTGTATAGAGCTGTTATTTGTTTTTTTAAAAAAGACATTCACCTCAAAGGTTAATGTTTTCAAACAGCCAATTGAAGGTTGATCTACAGCCATGTTCAGAAACACGAAAACCCCAAGAATGGCACTGGCAGATGCTAAATGGAGGCTCTGCTTTTGCTCCAAGCAAACGGGACGTCCCAAGGGACCAAGGGAGCCCATCATCTGCTGTCAGCACATAACCCCCTTAGAAGATGAAGAGTTAAGAACTCAGGCAAGACCTGTGCTGCATCACAGCGGGGCCTTCCTGAGGAGGCACAGGATATGAGACTTGGTCCAACCCAGCTGGTAGGGCAGGCTTTTCCAGTTCAAATGGGCCCCATGGTGTAGGACTGGTAAGGAGGACAGAGGGTAGGCATCCAAACAGGACACAACTTGCCTTCTCTCACATGCCTGTCTCCACCCTGACCCCAAACTGCAAAAGTCCTCAGTCTTTCTTCTCTAACTCGGAAACTAAAATTATATGAATGATATTTCTGGAGTCACAGGGCTCTGGCAGTATGAATCTATTTTTATCATTTGACACCTATCCCCACGATGGTAATTCCTTACCATTTCCACAATTATATATTACTTTCTAGGTTAAAAGATAGTAAAAACATGAAGTTTTCTTTTTCTTGATACCTAAGAGGGTCCATCTAAAATACATTTTGCATAGAGCATGGATTATTTCAGAGCATGAATGACTCTAGAAAGGTATTAAACCCTTTTGCTGTCGAAAACAGAAATCCAAAATCTTTCCGGCCTGCCAAAGTTCCCCTGAGTCCTGATTCAGTAAGTTCGGGAAAACCTCCTAATTGTATCAGATTCTCTCACTGCTGGCACAAACAGGGCTCATGTTTGGTGTCAAGTCTAGATCACTGTCTTCATGCCCTGAACTAAGTCAGAAGCTTCACAGCTGGAAGTGCCCTTCCAAGCCCCCGCAATGATGGCTCAGTGAGGGTGAGAGAACCTGCCCAAGGCCACAGAGTGACTTGATTCCAGGGTGGAAATAAGACTCCTATTTCCTGACTAGGGTCCAGTGCTCCAACTGTGTTTGCATTCTTTGTACCACTGAAAACATGGTTCTTTGGCTTCATCTTAAGCCCATTCAGCTGCTATTTACTTAAAAACTTTAAAATGTCACAGTTTTGCTGATCAAAGTACAGCTCTGGCTCAATCCCATCCCCAAAGGAACTGTGGCACCACTTCTTAGTCTACGCATAAAGCAGACCTCACGTTGGACTATGTCTGTGCTTCCTTTGCAAAGTGTTCAAAGGAATGAGGAGAATTTTAAATAGAGCATTCTTCTCACCCAGGTTCTTTCACACTAAGGAGGACACTTAGGTCCTGGACCCATGTGATGTCCTTCAATGACCCAAAGGGAAGGAAGGCCCTCCTGGCTGTTTCCATCACTCAAGCAAAGCCCATGCAATGTTGTGTTTCTTATAGCTACTTGGGGGCATGAGATGGACACACATTACTTCTAATCTTCAAGCCACATGGGAGAGGTGCATTATCCCCTCTATAGAGGGGGGCAACTTAAACACAGAGCTAGAATGACCTCTTCAAAATCACTCTGCTCACTCTCTGCCAGAGTATCTGACTCAATTCCCCTCCTCCCAGCTCACTTCCCCTTTTCAAGTTGGTTTTTCATTAAAAAGTCTAATTATACTTGAAGGGCAAATGTTTCTGACTCTGAGTTTCTATTGTCTTTTGTCATTTCCTCAAAATACTCTGCTATTTTTTAAAAGCAGTCTTTCTTCTTCTGCACACAAGTCAAGGTAATATTGCCTCAAGCAATCAGAGAAGCTTGTGAACACAGCCACTCTGGGGGAATCAGTAGAAACCAGAGTTTCACTCTTGACATCCCTCCACCCCACCTTCCATGCAAAGGGAGGAAAATGTAACACCCGAGGTGCTGTTGGGAGATAGGAGGAGGCACATGCCCACCTGCTCTGGGGCTGTCCCAGCACCCCCTGGGCTGGCTCTTGAGGGCTCCACACAGCAACATCTGACTGAGACAACTCTGCCTATCACACCACCACATAGAAAACCACTGCTATTATCAGAGGGCATTCTTCCAAGGCTTTTCTAACATGTATGCTTAAAAAAAAATTATACATGGATCACACACTGTTTGGTACATTTCTCTTTATGATTTGAATAGTGATACATAACCACAAAGCTCAAAATTCAAAAGATATCCAGTGAAGTCTCCAGCTACCCAGCACCCTCCCCAAAGGCAAACAATGATTTCAGTCTTTAACATGCCTTCCAGAGACAATTTATGGGCATGAAGACAGATGTGAACTGTATCTATCTTCTCTCTTTTCTAAATAATAGCAGTACACTGTCCATGCGGGTCTACCTCACAGATTTTTCCACTTAATTAATGTATTTTGAAAACATTCTTTTACTCGACACTCATAGTTCTATGGGGGAGGGACGCCTGCTTCACAGATGCACCCCAACTCAAGTTAAGTCCTTTGGCCCATGCTTATAAGGTACCTCCAGAGACATGACTGGCTTTCACTTCAAGGGTCAACAAAGGCCCACCGAAGAACCAAGCATTAATGATGAGCTTTTACTAGTCAAAAATCTGCTGGGGAACCAGGTCACTTCTCAGACAGCAAGCAGCCATAAATTTAAAATGTTTAGCTGCCATATTACAAGTGGCAGGAAACTGTCATACTGACTGTAAGCACACAGTAGGTGCTTGATTCTTCACTAAATTAAGGCATTAAACCTGTCATTCAGTTTTTAAATAAAACTCTAGAACTTCATTAAATTGATATTGACGGTGTTACAACACAGGAAGACAGAACAAGATTCAAGCACAAAGTCATGAAATGTGTCCCATGTCTCCCTTATGGAGCACAATCCCACAAGGCTGGCCCTGTGTACATTGTACTTGCCACTACCTCCCCATATCTGGAGTCAAACAAGTCAGCACGCAGGTTAAGATGGCTTCAAACAACAAACACAAGAAGGGAATGTTTCAAAGAATACGTGCAAACAGGTGAAAAGAAACAAGGTTGTGTTTTCTGGAAAAAAAGGCTTTGTTTCCAAATTACCCAGGAAGGGATGTAGTGAATCACTCTGACAGTTCACCTTCTGCTTCTGGTCAAACGTGGATGGCGGGCCCTGAGTCACAATCATTGAGCTGGGTTCTCCACTAGCAACTGCACACACCACATGTTTGCTGCAGGCAGGTGGACTCTCCTGAGAGTCTGAGGACTTCCCACACACTCCCTAGCCCACATCCATCCTTCCGCAGGACAGACCCTAGCAAGAGAATGTCAGAAACTCCTTTCAAGAGAGCAGCTCTCTGAACCACCAAGCCACCAGAGTTTAAGAAGGCCCAGGACACTTTCACAGAAGTGTTCTTTTAAGTGACATGTGTCTGCTTGAACTCACTATTTCAGTCCAAGTAGAAACTTATTCATTGTACCCCTATTCTCCCATGCTGGGCTTTACAGTTGTAAAAGAAAAAGGTGGTCTCCTTTCTATCCCCCTCAGAGCTTAGTATACAGTAGGTACTAAAAACATTTACTGAATGAGCAAGTGAGTAGTGTAAGGTAGGGCTCTGCTTTCATGCATCTAACAGATGATTCTGGAGGCCTCTGAGCCCTGGGGCTTCCTACAAGAGTGTAGGAATGCACACACAAAACAGAAAAGGGCCTTTTCTTATGAAACTCATCCTAGAAGACAGACAGTAAGCAGTTTATATTACATTCTATTCTATTCTATTCTATATTATATTACATGTGAGAAGGTAATGAGACACAGGGAAAAGGACAGGAGAACAAGACATAAGAGGAAGTCAGTGCATTCCATAATTCTGAGTGACATAGGCCATCACAGCACAAGTGCACCCCAGGCCCATCCACATGATCCCCTGACTCCTCAAGTCAGCTCTGCAGGGTTCCCAGTCCTTGTGCAGCTCTCCCTCCAAGGGAGGGACCCTCATGTAGCTGCCCTACCACCCAGGTCCCACCACTGGGGCCCACCCTCCAGACTACACTGCTACCCTAGGTCGGTCCCCAGTGAGACCCTGCCCCCAGGCCTATAGACTGAGCCTCCCACCTAAGGCCCCACCCCTAGCCCCCAGGGTTCCATTCCAGACCATCCTGGGGAACATCCAGGTGGCACCTGTAATCCTAGCTACTTGAGAGGCTATGGAGGGAGGATCCCTTGAGGCTAGGAGTTGGAGGCCACAGTGAGCTATGATCCCACCACTGCACTCCAGCCTGGGTGAGAGTGAGACCCTGTCTCTGAAAAATAAAAGATTAAAAAACAAATATTTACAAACAGGAAGAGTGCATTAAACACACAAAAGCACATTCCCAGATGGAAACATGATGAAGCCAACAGAAGCCATGTTTTTTTTTTTTGTTGTTGTTGTTGTTGTTTTTTGAGTTGGATTCTCACTCTGTCACCCAGGTTGGAGGGCAGTGACATGCTCCTGGCCACCGCAGCCTCGACCTGTTGGGCTCTGGGGATCCTTCTGCCTCAGTCTTCCAAGTAGCCGGAACTACCGGCATGCAGAAGCTATGTTTTTAAAAGGGTCTAAGTATTCAAGGAACCCTTTACAATAGGCTAAGTGGGGGAAGAAAAAAAAAAGACAGAAAGCCAAACCTGCTGTGTGATCCCAACTAGGTCAAAAACTACTCTGGCACAATGTACCACAAAACAGTAAGGCCCCCTGGGCAGGGAATCCTTTCTGAGCCAGGAGCCCCGTCGGGCCAAAGAAGTCGGGAACTCTGGACTGGGTCCAGGCAGAGCCATTTCAGAAAGTTCTAGCTCCTGCTCCTGCTCCTTGATCCAGCAATAGCATCAGCATCACTTGGAGCCAGCTGGAGACACTTGGCCTCAGCCCCCAGACCATTCTCACAAGATTCAGGGCGTATGTGCACACTAAAAGTTGAAAAACAGGGTGGTAAACAGCCCAGTGAGCATCTTGCTAATCACAGCTATGGATTGTGTTTCAATATTCACTCATTCAACATTCTACCAAATGCCAAAGACACTGGCCCTGAACCGGTGCTGTCTACATGGTACTGAACAAACAAACAAAGTGCCTACACAGGGGTGCTGGTTTGCTCGAGAGCCGGAAGTCAGACATTAATCACACGTACAAATGTGTAATTAAAAACAAAGAGACTGTAGAACATAGGCCTTAATTTAAACTGGGTGTAGAAGGAGTGGAAATAATCGGGTGAAGAGTAAGGACACAGAGCGTTTCATCTTACAGCACAACCCCAAGGAACCTGGACAACCCCAAGAGCTGGGAGGGTAGTGTGGGTGGCCAGGTATGCAGGACCTCATCGTGTGTGTCAGATGCTCCAGGGACAGACAGGTAGCCTTAGGCCATGGTGGGGGTTCTCGGGTGCCTCTGACAGTCCCACTATACATACACTTCAGAGGAAGGAGACCCCTGTGTCTCACTGCCAGGGTGGGGTCACATGCCCATCTCTAAACCAGTCACTAGCAGGGGACGGGACTTACCTTAGACATCAAGAGCCCATGGCCTAGAGCAAGGTCTGTCAGGAAAAAGAGATGGATGCTGGACTACCAGCCAAGCACAGACACATCCAATCTCACACATGTGCATGGTAAATGTGAGCCACCTTGGACCTTCGAGCAAGGGAGCTTGTGTGCACACCCATGCCCTGTAGAAAACTATGGAGAGAACTCCACATAGGAAAAGATAACGCAATGGGTCTAAAAAGAAACACAGGCTGTCGGAGTGTGGGACTCGGCTGTAGCTTGCTGTGGAATTACTTCCTGGGCTGACACGTTGGGACAGTTTAAAATCGGGCCACATACCTGTGAGTCAGATGGGGTGGAGCCTGGCCCCTTCCTGGGCCCTGTCCACCCACCAAGATCCAGAGTGATGATGGCACAACCCTCGGCACCCACAGAACTGCCCAGACAAGCACTAAGTAGTGCAGGAGATGGCCCAGGATGACTGCTGGGGCCAGGAACCCACTGCACCCTGTGGTCCCCCCTTTGAGCACGCACACTCACGGCAGAGGGCCTGCCACTCTGGTTCATGGGTGTGTTCTGTACCCATGTACCCAGCACTGATAAATGTAGGCTTGGGGCAGGGGTGGGATGGAGGACACAGAGGTCTATGAACATGGTCACTGCCCAGAAGGGATTTACAATATGGTAGAGGAGATACAGTGCCAAGTTTTCTGTGCATGCTCTCTGTAATCCTGACAACAGTTCTATTTAGGGAGGTGTCACTGTTCCCATTTTACAGACCAGGAGACTGAGACTTAAAGGGGTTCAATCACCTGCCCATGGCCACAAGGCTAGTAAATGAAGGCACTGAGGCTGAATTCCAGGAGAGAATTAGACAAGCCTAAAGACCTCCAGTAGTGGAGGAGAAAATTCCAAATAGAAGATCAGAGAGAAGGGATGCCCCTTCTGGGAAGGAGCACCCCACATGGGAGGGGATACCCTTGTGGAGGGGACGGACAAGGAGGCCTGTCAGCCTGGGAGCAGCATGAGCAGGTCAGGGTTGCTCCAGGAGCTAGGTACCGAGGGCCCAGTGAGAGCCTGGTGCCAAGGGGTAGGATGGGGGCCAGGGGAACCAGCCTGGGTCTGAGTGGGCAGGGTGTGAACACAGGTTGCTCATCTGTCCTTCATAAGACTTTCCCAAAAGGTAAATCCACTTAAGCAGACACCCAGATTGTGGAGGAGAAGGGGGTACCATTCCAACATGAGCTCATGATGCATGGAAGATTAGGCAGTTTCCAGGTTGGGTTCTGTGTCTGAGCTCCACGGGGCTGGGGGACACAGGCAGGGTCAGTGGAATCACATAGACATGGACACAGACAATGGAACAGAGCCTCAAAGAGCGAGGCTTCTGAGTGGACACACCTGGGTTCTAATCCTCACCTGTGCTGGCTGCGTAATTCTGAATCATTTATTAAACTTTTCTGATACTGTTCCTCCTTTGTAAAGCAAGAATAAAAACATTCCTCACAGGGTTGCTGTGAGAATCTAATATGATTACATATACTGTGCTTCAGGCAGGGCCTGGTGAGAGAGTAAGACCTCAGCAGATGGGAGCAAATCACTAGTTCAACTTGTTCACCACGCATTTGTTCTCCCAAAGACCTGGAGAGGGGCACAGCATCTCACAAGCATTCAAGGGCTGGTTGCCAAGTCCCTCTCAAGACCTGGAGTCACAAACACAGTAAAAGGGGGCCTTCTGCAAGCATGGATTTATAACAGAGCAGAACAGTAAGTCTACTTTAGGCTCACAACATGAGTCTCAGCCACTGACAGGTTCAGCTTTCTCCTCTTCAGCTGAGTCACAAGTCCCAAGTCCTGAGGGAGACCTGTTGCTTTCTTAGGTCTGTTGCTTTCACTGCTGGCAGGCAGCCGTTTTGCAGAACGAAATAACCTTTTGATAATTCCAAGAGAGAAGAGCTGTGCTCACCATAGCCCATGGTTCCAGGTGAAAGCGAAGATGGGGACTGCCGCCCACCTTCAGCCATATAATTCAACAGGCCTCTGCTAAGTGACATGTCCACGCCAGGGATCTGGGGTCACCAGGCACACTCCGGCCACTGCTGCAGAGAGCCTCTTGCAGTACTGCCAGAGGCAGAGGATGAGGCAGCCTGGCCTGCGGTCCTGGGTCTGCACTCCTTCTGCCTACGCCATTGCCCCCGATGGACCATACACAGGGTCAAAGGCACCTGCACCAGTGCTCACAGGCAGGATCAAAAGCTCGGGCTGCTGAGGAGAGAGGACTGCATAGAATGCCTGAGAGCATTTAGGAAGCAGTCCAGCCATGAGTGGTGTCTGGGAGATGTTGGGGAGGGAAGTGGGTAGACTCATGACATGACCTCAGAGTAGGTGTGTCTATTTTCCAGGAGGTGTACTCAGGGTAACAGGTAGATGGGCCGTAGGATGGTGTTGTAACTGAGAATCTGGACCCCAAAACACAAGGTTTAAGATGTGGCTTTGCTGCATGTTCACAGCCTCACTAAGCCTCATGGTCCTCACCTCCATCACCAGGGATGCTAACTACCGCATGCAGCATCAAAAGCAGAAACATAATCATCTGCCAAGTACCCAGTACAAAGACTGCTACACAGCTGAGGTCTCAAGAAAGGAAATTATAGTCACAAGACTGCATTTAAACAGTCTTCTTTTCCAGGTGCTGTGCCTGGGCGACAGTTTCTACTACCAGGCCTGACCGGGGTCCCAGGCAGGGCCAGGGCAGGATGGGATCCATCAAAACATACTCTAGGAAGAACTTCAGGGTGGAGAGTGACACATCTGGTACATTCCCAAGTGCCAGGGGCTAACCCTTGGCCAGGTTGTGACCAGCATCCACCACTGCCTGGTCGAAGAGGCACCACCAACCTGTCAAGCCTCATCCCCAGGACACTGCCCCCAGCTTGAGCTGCAGGACAGGTGAAGTCTGGGCTCACAGAGAGACTCCCTGAGGGACAGGTCTCATTGCATGCCAGGACTCCAGGGCAGCTTATCTTCTGGTAAGTGAGTGGAGCTTACTCAATGTGTCATTTGTCATGAGAGCATCTCCCTGACACTGCGGCTTCTGTCTGTACACACAGTGTCAACTCCAGGCAATATTTCCACTTCTGGAAGACAGAACATCTCCCAGACACCCGAGGTGACACAGGATTTGATACTCAGCACCAATCACCCATGGGTCATAGCAGAGCCCAGGTGACTGGAACTACCAGGCCTCATGCAAGGCCCAGGAGGCCTCTCCCTGCAGCTGGGCCTGTGCTTCTTCTCATCGCACATACAGGTGCTGATGGGCCCGAGGTGACCACAGGCCATGGGGGTGGGTGGGTACCTCCTCCTCCACCTTGAGAGGGACCATCTTGCAGGCAGAGAAGTTTGTTTTGTCCCATAGCAGCACCCTGCTATTACTCGAGACCAGTGGGTAGTGAGACTGGAACTGTGGGTAGGGAGCTAGTAGCTGAGGCCCCTCGAGCCATGGAGAACAGGATTCTAATATAGCCTTCCTTTCCAAATTCCTCTAGGACAGCTGACCACCTAAAAACAACAGCTTTAGTAGCCCCCCAAATTTTTCTTTCATAGTCCTTAATCAGGGACCTCTGGGGGTCCCAGCATACCAGCTCATATCCCCAGAAAGAGGCCACTTAAGGATCTGAGTGAGTGTGCTTCCATCCTGTCTTGGAAGCAAAGGCAGAGAGAGATCTACCACATCCTGTCTTGGAAGCAAAGGCAGAGAGAGATCTACCACAGTAGAACTGACTGACCTATAATACATAATCCATCTTATGATAAGCGTACTGATGTGATAAAATAGAAAATAAAAATACTCGCTTAGCAGGCTGACTTTTAGGAGGAACAGAGAAGCTCCCACAGTGCTCAATGACCCTTGAGACACAAAGCCTTCACCATCATCCTCAAACATGTGTACAAGAGATGAGCTGCCTGTCAGGCAAAGGGATAGTGAAACCCTTGGCTCTGTAGGTTTCTATGGTCTGCCACAAGTGACCATAGTCTTCCTTCCGAAACATGTGAAACTCTGGCATTTTTTCCAAGGAAGACGTCCAATCTTCACAGTACACAAAGTGCCCCTGGCACGGAGATGTCCCTGAACCTCTGGTGCAGCATCAGGTCCGTCCTCCTTCACCGTGGATCCCAGATTCTTCTGCAATGTTCAGCCCACCAGAGGAGCCCAGAGAGAATGGCCAGTTGGAGTGGACTAAAGGAAAGCCAGGAAACGCAAGAGCAACTGGTCAAACCACAGAATCAGACGAAGGGCTATTAAAGCCCCTTCACTTATTATAGACCTTAAATTCTGTAAA
The DNA here is from genome assembly GCF_000164805.1 of Carlito syrichta. Taxonomy (NCBI): domain Eukaryota; kingdom Metazoa; phylum Chordata; class Mammalia; order Primates; family Tarsiidae; genus Carlito; species Carlito syrichta. The sequence continues at coordinate 374,252 of NW_007246479.1, forward strand.
ATAAATAATCTCTTTTGATTTATTTTGAGCAATCAACTAATACCCAGTAAGGTTTGGTTCAAGGCCTCCAGGACCTATGACAACAACTACCCACCTCAAATCCAGTCAGGGTCAGAGTGTCTGTGAGTGCCAGAGTCAAAAACAATCCAAGTGCTGAAACGTAGGTAAGCTCAACGACAGAAACCACCCCCATAGGCTATTTCTATGTCATTTAAACCCAGCCTTGTAAATGGCTAAATGTCACAACCATGAGCTTCCATGTGACTAATCAAAATGGCAAGTGCATTACGTACTGAGGAGAAGTTGCGTGTGTATCTACCAGAGAACATGGACGTGGACACCCATGGCAGCTTTGGTTACCAGGAATGGCACTGGAAATAGCCCACACCCCCACCAGCTCCTGTAGATACGTACGTTGTTGCTTATCCACACAATGAAATACCAAGCCTCCATAAAAAATAAGATCTACTGATACACACAACATAAATAGGCCATACAGATATCACAACGAACAAGAGAAAGCAGACACAGTGGCTCAGCCCGATATCATATCATTCCATTCAAAACTCGTCTTTGGTGATAGAGACTCTAATGGTGGTTACCTTAGGAGTAGGTACCAATTAGAAAAGGGCATGAAGGTGTCTTCCTGGGTACTGGAATGTTCTGGAACTTGATCATCAAGCTGTATACTTAACATGAGTGTACTTTACTGTAACACACATGTCCACTCCCTGAACTCAGGAGAGACAAGAATAGAAGCTAGGACTAGAGGTGTGTGCCACTGTGTCCAGGTAATTGCTTCTGTTTTTTTTCTGTAGAGACAGGGTCTTGCTATGTTGTCCAAGCTGGTAGTGTCACTGAGTTAAGGGGGTCTAGGATATATCCTGAAAGGGCAGTGATTTGAGCTTCCACGGGCAAGAGTTGGCTTGCTGGGAAAGTATCAAGTTGGGGGGAGGCAGGGCAGACAAACTAGGAATTTAACATGGGCTGGGCCATGTAGGAGGACCTGGGTGTGCCCATGCTAGAACCATCCTGTACTATGGTGGTTTTCAAACTCTTTGGACAACAAAGCCTTTCCTTCTCCCCAAGTAAAATGCTACACATGCACACAGAGCACACTTGTTCTGGTTAGGGATGGAGAGTGGAGCCCCATCCTCTTAGATGCCTCTGCCAGCAGCATAGAACATATGGGATGGATAAACCAGGTGAGGGGAGAATGAGGGAGGAGCAGGGCCGGGACTGAGGGGGAAGAAGAGCACATCCCTGGGCTCTAGGATCACAAGAGTGGCAGGGAGAAGATGGGGTCAAAGGTAACTGATGATACAGTTGTAACAGAAGTCCCCAGGTCCAGCTGCCCCATCCCCAGCAGACTGGCCCTCAGAGCACTCGAGGGGGCCCAGGTAGTCCTGGAAGAGGAAATGTGTAGGGCTAATGGTTCATAAGAAAGGGGCACAAGCACCATCCCTAGAAGCGCAGAGCAACAAGCAGACTCCTGACCTATCCCTGAGCACTAAGAAATTAGGAGACAACAACAGTAACAGCAATAGCAACATGGTGTTTTTAATTTCCTAAGTCCTGCCTTTTCCTCCTCCAACCCATGGCACTATTATCAGTTACCTTCACAGGAAGGAGAGGGCACTGCTACTGATGCCTCTCGGGGATGCCCTGAAAAAAAGCCAACTGGTAAATCAAGTCTTTAAAAAAAATTATAAAGAGGTTTGTTTGGCTGATGGTTCTGCAGGCTGTGCAAGAAGCATGGCACCAATACCTGCTTCTGGCTGCTTCCAGTCAGGGTGAAAAGTTAAGGGGGCAGGGGATAGGTGCACAAAGATCACACAGCAAGAGAGGAAGCAACGGTGGGGAAGGTGGCAAGCTCTTTTTAACAATAAGTTCTTGCTGAAACTAACAGAGTTAGAAGTCACTCATCAGCATGAGGAAGGCACCAAGCCATTCATGAGTGATCCACCCTATGACCCTAACACTTCCCACCAGGGCCCACCTGGGGATCAAATTTCAACATGAGCTCTGGAGGGTCAAACATCCAAACTATAGCATTTTGTCCCTAGTCCCCCAAATCTTATGTCCTTCTCATACTGCAAAAGACAATCATCCCTTCTCAATCATCCCCCCAAATCTTAACTAGTTCTAGCATCAATTCAAAAGTCCAAGTACTTGTCAATTTCCTCAAAACATATTTTCCAAAATATCCTAACAGATCATTTCTGAACCAGTAGCCATCAGGAAAATCCAGTTGTTTTTTTATCTGAATTCAACTCAAGGAACATTTATTGAGTGCCTAATGTATACAAAACACTACTCTTTGCATGCTATTATAGATGCTGAATTTTTCCTTGAAGCGCACCATTGAGAAATGCAGTTAAGGTTCTGAGCTGGCCTCCCAGCACATATGGGGAGGATTAAAGAGCCCCAAATGAGGAAAAGTGGGAGCTGGTTCCCAGCTGTTTCTTGGAGTAATGGAGATCAGGCCTAGATTCTCAAACCACCCCACACAGGCATCACCCACTGCTGATGCAGAGACTGATGAGAGAAATCCCAAGTGGGGGGGAGTGTATCAAGCACACTGACTGGTCTTGCTGGGCAGTGAGATGGCTGGTCTGTACTGGAAACCTCTGATTTCAACCTCTGATTTAACCTCTGAGATGCTAAGTTGTGGATTTGGTGACATCTTGACTATCAAAGGGTCCCCTCCTCACCACCCTACCCAAATCTTCCCACTTATCTGACTGAACCTTCACTGGACCTTAAATTTTTAAGGCAGGGATGCTGATACCCTTCTACCCAGCACAAGCCTTATGCCTGGCACTCAGTAGTTGCTCCTTAAGAGTAAACAAATAAACAAATGGATGGATGGGATTGAGCTTTTAAGAACAGTTACTGAATAGATGACTTTCCATGAAGCCATGCAGTAAGAACCTTCTACAGTGATACAAGAAAAATAAAATTTCTACCCTCCTGGCTGCTTCTTGCAGGTTCTAGATCCAAATAGCTGAAAAGATCTCTCATTCTATGCAGGGAGAGCTGGAAACATCTGCATCTATACCCTGGTCTGGACTTTATGGATCATCAGATCCTAAGAAGAGCATGAGCCCTCTACCATCAGCAGCCATGGACAACTGGTGGGACCCTTCTTGACTTTGGAGCCAGACCATCTGTGTCCCAATCCCTCATTGTGAGCTTTATAATCCTGGGCAGGCCAATGAAGCTCCCTGTGACTCAGTTTCTTCTTTTTTTGTATAATGGGGGTGATAAAATAATCCATCTTACAGGATTCTGATGGGCATTAGTGAACTATTATCTGCAATTGCAAAATGTATTTGGAATCGTGTCTGGCACATATATTCGAATGAGTGTTAAATGCATATTAATACTTCAGAATGTGACACCTGCACAGTGGGAAGGATTCAGTGTGGACCATCCTGTATGTCCCTAGTGTGTCTGGGGAAGCCTCACAGCAGAGCTGCAGAGTGTATGCTAGGGAATATCCAGGGGGATGCACAGGAGTACAGTACCACCCACAGTGGACCAGGTTCATGGTACAATAGAAATTTGCCAAGAGGAAGTGGACTTGACATATAAAGAGCCAGCTGAACAAGTTTAATCCTGAGGTATTCTGCTGCTGTCATTCCAAGTTCCCTCCTTGCTGCCTCTAAAGGGCCTGGAGACCCTTTTACAAGAAAGGGTCAGATGCCTCTCCCCTTTGCATTAATTCTGGATGTGAGTCAAAGACATTAGAACTTCTAAAACCTTGAGTGGCTGCATCTCCCAATCCCTGACACTCCTCCTCTTCCCTGAAACTGGGAAAACTCACGCCTTCCCTCTACCTGAAATGCTGTGGGCCCTAGGAAAGGGCTTTACCCCTTGGCTAGCTGGGGTGTACCCCAGGAAGGCCAGCAGGGCATATCGTTGCTCAAAGGTCACAGACCCACAAGAGGTCGGCAGCCCTCCAGGGGCAGCAGTGCCATCAGTGCTCACCAGACTGACTCCCTATGTGGGGTCCTGATAAGTCTCCTCTAGACGTGACTTCCAAAATCAAGTCACTGAACCTGTTTAAACACAGACACGCACAAATACAACAAAACTGGAAGGGCGTAGCTGACACACACAGGCGTAGCTGACACACACAGATGAGTCAAACTGTGTCCAGGCAGCTCTCAACTGGCCCATGGGAGGCAAGTGCCCAGCCATCTAATGGGGAGGCCTGGCCTTGGCCGCATCCCAGCGGCCATCGCACATTACACCAGATGGAAAAGTGTGTCCCTCAGAGCCATGGGCAATAGCCTCAGCCAGTGATAAGATCTTGGGGGTCAGAGGAGATCTGCTGACATAAAACACTGTACACCCAGTGGACCCCGGTAGAACCTGGAGGGCCAGTGCATTGGCCAGTCCACCAACAGTCTCCTCACACGCTCGCCCTCCTGGAGGGCCCAGGTCGAATGCCTGGTGGCAAGGCCACAGCAGTCTTAAAACCAGTCACCCATGGTACCACCTGCATTGATGGAAACCTTCTGTGAAGAAGTAGTCCCGTAACTCAATAACTCTAAAGGAACACTCACAGAGAAAAACGATACAGGACAAAAACAGGCAGCTGAAAATAGATACACAAATAAGTAATAAATATGGAAAAATTTTAATTCACTAATAACTTAAGAAACACAAATTAAAACCATTTCACTTACCTAATTGGGAAAGAATGAGAAAATGCTCAGTGCTAGGAGGGAGGAAGAGAGGGATGGAGAGAGAGACAGAGATGGATGGATAAAAAATAGCATGTATAAGCAGGTAAGAAACTTTCTGGAAAAATATTTAGGAATATGTATTCAAAACCTTAAAAATGTGCATAACTGTCACCCAGTAATGTCACTTCTAGGAACTTGTCCTAAAGAAACAATGAGTTCTGCACTGATTTAATAGAATCAATATCTTTACATACTTTATATATGTATACATGTTATATAATCTTTATATAAAGACTTAAATATAAAGCTGTTATTTATAGCATTATTTGCTATGGAAAAAACTGGGAGTAACCCAAATAAGACACTGGTTAAATTAATTATGGTTTAGACATGAATGACAAGAAAAACACTTGCAATCTACTATTAAGTTGGAGAGAAAAAGCAAGCTACAAAATAATGTGCCCATATGATCCTAATTCTGTAAAACAAAAATGTAGGCACACGCCCATGCATACGAAAGATCAGAAGGCCAGAGGCAACATTTAACAGTAGCTCCTCTTTGGACAGGATAATTACCAGTGGTGTTTGCCCTTTTTTGTGCTTGGCTATGGTTTCTCAGTTTCCTATGATGACAATGCATTTGTTTAGAATCGAAAAAGCCCCAACATTATTTATACAAGGAAACACACAAGATGAAAATCTTCAGTGGTGTTATTCTCCCCCAAATACAGTGGACACTACGAGTCCTCAATCTGAACAGAACTGTGGCACCAGCATCATGACAAGTGCCATAAGATGAACAGAAACACCAAGAAGGGGTCAGATAGAGGGAGCCTGGCCTAGTACAGGCATCTGAAACGACTCTGTAGAAGAAGATGCCGTCCAAGAGGGTCCTCAGGATAGGACAGACTCCCAGAAAAAGCATTTCAAGTGGGAGAAGTCACAAACCCATGTACACAGACCACGCAGACAGAAATCACAAGGTGTGGGTTATCCCCACCAAAGTTGGAAAGAACCCGGGATGATACTAACTCCTTTAATTCAGGGGCCTCATACCAGAGGGTGGGAGGCTCCTGGTTGAGCATACTGCTGAAGTGGAATAAACTATATTCCTTTGGATTCTTCAAGCCTATGCAGATGGCAGTGGAATGAAAAAAATACTAATGTAATAAAAAGCAATCCTGGGTTCATAATGGCACTGTGTTGCTTGCTACCTTCTCCTCAAATGAAAATTCATCTCTGATTTCTCTGCCTCCTGCAGATCCCTCCCTACCCCAGCACTGTCCTTCCTCCTGTCTTTGAAGGTGGCTAAGGGTTTTTGCTTCAAACTGAAACACCCTACCCTAAGTATCTGCACAGCTTCCTCCCTCCCCACTTCAGGTTTTGTGGAAGGAGAGGCAAAAGTCACAGGTAAGTAAGGAAAAAGGGTGGTCCCATTACCAGAACTAGGTAATCAGAAATGCATACTGCTGGTTTGGGGAGGAAGAAGTGAATCACCGAAATTAAGGCAAAAATGTCTGGAGACGTGTAAGGAGGAGGGCCACCAGGTCAAGACCAAGTTCATATCCCAGTCCACCAATGTACACACACCTGGATCCTGTCCCAAAGCACTGGGAACTGACCAGCTGTGGCAGATAGCTATTGACAAAAATTCTGAAAGGTTCTGAGGCAGTTTTCCAACCAGATTATCTTAAAATGCCAAAGAATCCTCACCCACAGTACTCAATTCAAGGTGTTCTTTCATTCATTCCCTCATCTCATCCTGGGAGGTGAACAGAGCAGGTATAACACCCACTTTACAGATGAGATAACTGAGGCTTAGAAAAGTCAAATGACTTGCCTGAAAGCCCACACAGCCAGTAGCTGGCAGAACATGGGCTAAACTCAGCTCCCTGGGCTGCCATTTTCCCCACAAACCAACCCATGGTGTGTGTTATAGTGCTACATTTCAGTTGTCATAAAGTTTTGCCTCCTGTATTTTGACAACAGTGGCATCCCGTAGAAACGGATATCATTGCAAAAAAAAAATATTAACCACAAAGTAGGCAGTATAGAAGGAAGAGCCACAAGGACCCTCTGGATAAGCAGTAAGTCAACCCTGTCATAAAGAAACAGCAAGTCCAGCAGGACCCAGGTTGGTGCAGCCCTTCCAAGGACTCCTAAGTTCAATCAAAACTCTGGCTCTGCCAACTCACCACCCAGGGGGGCGAGCATCAGCTGCATCTGACCCAAACTCAAGCTTGGGGTGTGAGGCAGCACCCTTTCTTTGCTGAGTGGAGCAGGAGAAGGCAGGCAGGTAATGCCCTGGGGAAGGCCAAAGCAGCATTACAGTGCCATCAGCCCAGGACTGCAGGATAAGGTCTGGAGGGCATTGCCTCCAGATGGACTCCAGGCCTGGTCATCTCTGGTTCTCTGGGGTTGTGTGTCTGATGAGGCAGACACTGGCCCATACATGGCCCTGAGCACCAGGAACTAAGTGTTTAACATGATTGTTAACCAATCTACTCTTAAACAGCCACTGTAAAGGGCAGCAGGCAAGACCACTGGGATGGAACTGTTCTGCGCCTTGGCTGTGGTGTTGGTCACAAGATTGCATGGACCTAAATGCACACACAAATGAGCCACATTACACTGGGAGGTCTGATAATGTCAGCATCTAGGACGTGATATTATGCTAGTCATACAAGATGTTACCATCGGGGAGTTTGGGAAAAGTGTACATGGATGTTTATGATCTCTCTTACAACTCCCTTGAATCTACAATGATCTCAGAATAAAAAGGTATAGAAGATTAAAAACCATATGTGCTTAGTGGCTATTGTACTAGACAGTGCAATAGAAAGTAGCATTCCCACTGAGCTAAAGAAACCTCCCACTCAAGCTTGTGGGTTCTTCCCCTCACATAACCCACAGCTGGCACATTTGATTGGGGGATGGGGGGTGCGCCTGTGCTCCAGAGGAGATGGGTGTGGGACAGGAGTACTGGGAGGGGCAATATCATATTAGAAATGAGAGGTTCAGAAAAAGGCTATGTATTCATTCCCAAGATGAGAAGGAAATCCTGCAACTCACTGCAGCTGGTTGGAGACACAGACACCCTGGAAACCCTCCACGAAAAGACGAGAGCTAGAGGCAGCACAGGGAGGGGGTGGGCTAGACTCTCCACTCCAGAAAGCGGGGAAGGAAAACCTGCCGTGTGCCCAGAGTGTGTACTGAGTAAGAAGCAGAGCCTCCCCCCCGCCCCCCCGCCCCCAACCGCTGCCTGGCTCCTTTTCCCACCACTTTTGGCATCGATAGTCGCTGTGCTTTACCAAGAGCCGGGTGTGCAGAGAGAAAGGGTGAGAGGGCCGCTTGGCCACTAAACAGTAGGCACCACAAGATCCAGAGGGTCCCCTCCCACGCGACTAACAGTATCTCTTCCTCCGCCGGCGGGGTCTACCAAGGAGCCCCTTACAAACAAAAGCGTCTGCAGCGAAGGAGCCGCCCCCGCACAGGGCAGAAGCGGCAGATCCTATCAACCAATTACCCAGACACGCACCGCGATCCGCAAGTTCGGGCACGCTCCGCCCGGGCGCAGGCAGCAGGAGGGGCCAGGCACGCCTCGGGGGTCTGGGTCTGAGATGGAGGCGAGCCTGGGGTCGGGGTTTGGGTACCGGCCAGGGTTGCGCCCGGGGGTTGAGGGAGAATCTGAGTATGGACCAGGGACGCGCCCGTGGGGGTCTGGGCCTGGGCCTGGGCCTCG
>NW_007246479.1:382791-383554 GCF_000164805.1 Carlito syrichta
GCTGGGGGCGGGGGTTGGGCCGGGCCCGGGGGGCCCCGCTCGGGAGCCAGGGGCAAGCCTCCTTCTGGAAGGTAACAAGGCTCCTTCGCAGCCTTGGAGGCAGTGCGGCCGGGGCCCTTCCCCTGACCGGGCCCCCAGAGGCCCCTCTACAGCCCCGAATCCGAGCAGCCCCTGCCCCCCAGTTCGCCCCGGAAACACCGCCCTCCCCTCCAACGTGTGGCGCGCCCGGGTCGCCTCTAGCTCGTGGAACAAAAGAGCAGCTCTCGCGGAGCGGGTCCAGAGCCTGCACGGACTGTCCGGTGGCCCTCGGCCCCCGGCCCCACGGTCGCCGCGGCCCGACGGGACTCTCCCTATGCTGTTGGGCTTTGTGTGCGCGCGGGGGCGGGAAGAACGGCCGGGGTCCCCAGCGCACATCCTTGGATCCCTCACCGAGCGGCGCACAGCACCCGAGTTCGAAAGTTGTCGCCGGCGACCCATGCCTCCCACAGTGCTCCAGTGCCCTCACCACCCCCCGCGGTGCGCCCCATTCATTTGCCAGGGGAGGGGTGCATAGCCGCTAGGGCGGACCCCAGAGGCTTACCTTGCTCTTGACTTCCACCGCGCTGCAATCGTAGAAGCGCAAGGTCTGAGACTTGTGAAAACTCCGGTTCATGGTTTCGGCCCCGATCAGCCTCGCCTTCGCCCTCGCTTCTCAGGGGCAGCAGAAAGACTCCCGGGGGCGGAGACCCCAGCCCCTGCCGTCCGCCCCCGGCCCGACCCCGGC
>NW_007246479.1:384133-385238 GCF_000164805.1 Carlito syrichta
CCCCGGTAGGTGTGCGCCTATTTCTCCGCAATCCATCCTGAATAAAGAAGCATCATCGACCAGCTCGGGCCGTCCCGTTTTGTTTGCCTCTATCCTAGGAAGGGGACAAAAAAGACATTTTTGCCAACGTCTTCGGTAATTATTTAAGAGAAGAATGCTAATGAGAACCGCTGGAGACCTGATCCCAAAGGACAACACCTGTACTAATTGCCAAGTTGTTGGCCTGGGAGAAGGATCTCATGAGACGGGCCTAGAGGAGTTTTTAACCGTCTCCCTATCTCTTTAAACAGATCCCCCCAAAAAAGATTAAAAGAGGGACAGAAGTGTTTCTAGGCCTGTCTGATGAGAAGAAAGACTTTTTCTAAGGCAGCTAGAAGCAAAAAAGAGAACGTGTTAGGAGAAAAATTGAATCAATTATCAGCAGCATCGTTGAATACTTATTAACCAAAAGACTTCTGAAAGAGGGGCTTTCTGGAAACCAATACAGTCCTTGCCTTTGAGGAATTTGTGATGACGTTCAGAAGATAAGACAGTTTTTAAAATATATATATTGTAAAGTATACCAGCCCCTGCCATCTGTAATTTACGACTTATATAGGTATAAATTTGCCACAAAGTAATTGGAAAATAAGTCTGCAAAATACAAACAAGTGAAGGAAATTAAACCTGTAGTCATGCTACTCAGCAATCAACTCTATCAACCGTTTGGTGTATTTTAGTTTTATTTTTCTGCATGTACGGAGGATGCCAAAATATGTGTACACATTTTAAGAAAGGAAAAAACTATTAAAAATTGTAATACTTAATACATTACAATAAGTCACACTTGATAGATGGTTGTACTGGCCAATTCTACTGTCCTGCCTGTTGCATGGTGACACTGGCATTCATTTGATTAATCCATCTTTTGAGTGAATGTGTATGCATTTTTTGACACCCCGGTATATTTATATATTTTACAAAATTCTGATCATGCTGTTTATTTAGTCTTGCAACTTGCTTTTTTATATCTCATGGTAAATAATAAACTGTTTAGCTGGGCTCTCTGGCTCAGCCTGTAATCCCGCGCTTTGGGAGGCCGAGGTGAGTGGATTGCCTGAGCCCG